>NW_027313171.1:0-23289 GCF_040954645.1 Diabrotica undecimpunctata
GCGCTATCTCAGAGTCCATTATGTAACAATTTTTAGAGCTACAAAGTTTTATTGAAACAGTTTAATCAGACGAAATTACAAAAAATATATAAACTTACATGATTCAACAAACTTTCGTAGGATCCTGCGGTTACGAGTAGCTTTCGAACATTTCTAAGCACTTAAAGCAGTAGTCACAAACATATTCACTGTATTTTTTCTTAGAACCGTTTCTCCATTTCTAATACATATCTAACAATAAAACACCGAAAACTTTTATTTTCAATACTTCCACAAAATTTATTTTAAATTATTATCACGACAGCTGTTTCGGCCAGAGTGCCTTTCTCAAGTGATTTATTTATGGTATATGTTTACACTTTATAGTCTTTAATTGAATAAGTTAAGGAGGGGAGAAATGTTTGTCTTAAGTTGGTCATTCAGAATTATGTCTGTATTATGTCCATCACTTATCTAATACATATGTCCCGATGAAACCTATTACCGTGTTTATTAATGACCTCTCCTTAATTTGAAGCTAACAATCCAAATGGAAATGAAAAAAATTAATTTTAATAGACATTTAACGTAAGGTTAACTCAAGGTGGTCAAAGAGAAGAAGATCAGGTGGTAGTAAGCTGATCGTACACAAGAACCATACGAAGGTCTCATTGCTCAGAATTGGGAGCTTCATTGAGGGTGGGTAAGGATATGACTAATAGAAGAAAAATAATATATAGATAACAGGTAGATAATAAATAGATAATTCTAGGAACTTCAAAATAGAGTGCGGCAATAAATATTAACCTGAGATTTATGCAGGACTAAAAATCGTCATAAATTATATCAAAGAATTACATAAGCAAAACTAATAAAATTGACAAGTTTACCTATATGCTGCAAAAAAGTTATATCGTCAATAAAATAAAGCAAAAAATTTATTTATTACTTAACAAAATATATTTAGTATCACTAAAATATTAACATCAATTAACTTATTAATAAATAAATTACGGTATTCGTAAAAAATAAACGATTAATTAAAAAGTAAAATATTAACTACTTGTTAACACAAAAATAAAAGACTTCAGACTGCAATCTTTTAAGACTCAACTTTTTGGTTCAAAAATTTTATTCCAAAGACGGACCTTCAACCTTCTGCAGGCAAGGTCATGTTAGTATTTTTTTGTCGACCGATAAGGACCCTTATTTATAGAACTTACAGAATTTAGAGTGGGTGCATATAAATGCAAATTTGTATCACGAAACTTTGAACAAGCTCCATTAAGCAATAAGACAAAAACGTCTAGGGAAGCTTTGCGTGGTGTCATTCTTCTTCACGACAATACTTGGCCTCATGTTGCAAAAGAAGTGAAACAAAATCTAAAATGAAAGAAATAGGGGGTATTAGAGCATCCATTCCTTACTCCTAACTTATCGCTTTGCGATTTTTACAACTCAAAACAATGTTAAACGGTCATCGCTTTCAATCAGACGAAGAAGTACAAAATGTCGTAGAAGAATTCTTCCAGCAATATCCACAATAACTCTTTAAGCAGGATATATCTCATTTGGTAAAAACAATGTGATTTGTTACTTAATTGTCGTGGTAACTGCTTGCGGATGTATTTAAAAATATTTATTTTCTGAGCAGAAGATGGGTTTTAGTTGGACAAGCCTCCTATTTTACAATAAAAAAATTTACTTGTACGATTTTTCTTTTATCGTTAAATATAAAAGTATCTGTATTTCTAAATTGTAGAATGACTTTAAGGAAGTTTTTAACTTGGCAAGTACGTACTAAACTAATGATTGCTTATTATAGTACTGTGGGTAATCTGCCCATGGGTAAGCTTTAGTCGATACTATGGCGTTACGAAATTTTTGGTTTATAATGATGTAGTCAATTTGGATTCTTACTATGTTCCCACCGTCATCTCTAGGAGCTTTCCAGGAGTATACTCTTTGGACTGGTAGTTTGTACCATGTGTTCTTGATAGTGAGTTCGTTGTCCTTGAAAAACTGAACTAGCCTCTCTCCTCTCTCATTACGTCATAGTCCATATTCGTATACTACTGCTCCATCTCTTTTTTTCCATACTTTCGAATTGAAGTCGTCTAAAGGAATATTAACTTTCTCTTTTTTAGTTTTTTCCAGTGTTTTGTCTAATTCATTGTAAAGCTGTCTACTTCTTCCTATGTGCTATCAGATCAGATGTCGGTGTGTATGCTGTAATGATGTTTATATTGCACGGCATGGCGTTTAATTTTATAAAAACACTTCCGTTCTTTATCGATATAAACCCTTTGTCTGAGTTTTTAATTTTTAATTGACGACAATAGCTACTCTATTGCAATTTTGTGGGGTCTTATCTCCAGAGTAATAAAACTCGTAGTTGTCTATTTCACTTCTGCCACTGTTAGGCTATCGAACTTCACTATATCCAAGGATGTGAATTTTTAAGCATTGCATTTCTTATATCAGGTTATGGGCTTTACCTTGTTGGAATAGACTTTATACATTCCATGTATCTATTCTTTTGTGTGTTTTAAGTTGAGTTGCAGAATTTCTAAGTATGTTTTCAGCATATCACAGGGGTTTCGCTTGCTAACGATCTGAGAGGCCCTGTGATCCTCGTGGTTTATGCCTCTCCTGCCAGATATTGGATTTAAAAACCGTGATTAATTTGTTTACGTTTCTTGTGATTGCGATGACGACTGTTCAAAATTTGGGATACAGACTAATCTTGGCGAAAATAATAAATCATTGGAATTTCAGCTGTACTAGTTTAGGTTTTTGTTTTTAGTCTTTTTAGCCACTAAAAATTTTATTTTTAATTTTAGTCCACAAGGAAACTAAGCACCTGTCAAATTTAAATACACAAGGAAACTAAGTTCCTGTAGCTGGCTGTATACCATGTATCACAAAAAATTTATTAAAATACTTTATAAAAGGTATATAATTAAAAAACTTGATCTTAAGAAGGCATATGACTCAATACCTAGAACCAAGCTATGGGAAGCAATGGAAGACATCGAAGTTCCACGAAGATTAATAAACGCGGTAAAAGCACTCTACAAGAATAACGAAGTAGCTAGCAAAATAACGGGCAATAGAATATGCAGTCCATTTAAGACGACAAAGGGACTACTACAGGGTTGCTCCACATCCCTCACCCTGTTCAAAATATTCCTGGAAAAAACCCTGAAACCATGGAAAAGAAAGTGCGAAGGAATGGGTATACCAGTAAGGAACGAATATCTATATACGCTAAGTTTTTCCGACGACCAAATAGTGATCGCACAAGACGAGGATGACCTCAGTTTATGATGAGAAAACTGGAGCAAGAATATACAAAGAATGGGATGGAAATAACCTAAAGAAAACTGAATACCTAACAACGGAGAATACAGAAATAAAACAGCTGGAAATAGACGAAGGTAAACAAATCAAAGGAACAGACAAGTATAAGTATTTAGGTTTCATAATATCAAACAAAGGAACAACGGAGGAAGATATAAAAAACTAGGACAAGACAACAGAGACTGCATACGAAAATTGAACCCGGTACTATGGGATAAGAACATCAGCATGAAAACAAAGAAAAAAAATATAATACCATGACAAGAAGTATCCTCACTTATGGGTGTGAAAATTGGACAATAAATAAGAAAACCAAAAACAAAATAAGAGCAACAGAGATAGAATTCCAAAGGAGAAGCTGCAGAGTAACAAAAAGAGATAGAATAAATAACATGGAGATTAAGAGGAGAATGGGAATGAACTCCCACATAATAGACTACATACAGAAGAGGTTAACCTGGTACGGACATGTCAGAAGAGCAGACCAAAATCGGTGGATAAATAGAATAACAGAGTGGAGCCCGATAGAAAGAAGAAAGAGAGGCAGACCCCAAAGAGCTTTCAGAGATGAAGTGGACGAAGCAATGAGTAGAAGAAACCTACAGGAAGGGGATTGGCTAAACAGGAAAAATTGGAGAAAACGGTTGAGTGAAGGAATACAGTGAAAACTGTGGAAATCCTTGTATATATATATAATTAAAAAACCCAATCGGGCTATATCAAAACAACAAAACGTTTTTGAAATCCTTATTCCATCATCAGTGTCTAGGTGTACATGTTTTGAGCCCCTAAATATCATGTACATGTTTTGGCTCAAAACATGTACACCTAGACACTGATGATGGAATATGGATTCCGAAAACGTTTTTTTGTTTTGATATAGCCCGATTGGGTTTTTTAATTATATATCTTTTATAAAGGATTTTAATATTTTTTTTAAATTTTAGGTTTAGAATCTATCAATTTAGCGGTATTCGGTTCTTGGTTTTGAAAAAAGTCATTTACAATGCATAAAGTACAAATACGTGCAAATTTCGATGTGAGTATATTTTGATAGGGGTAAAAAGTTTATCTAAGAGAAGCCCAATTTTATTTTCGGGAAAGTGCGGTACAAGTTAAAATACTAAGATGTTGTAGAGCATGGCGGGGAGGACAATCACAAAGATCGAATATGCTGGACGGCACCGAAGATCGTCGCTTAAGGTTAATAGCTTTAAGAGACCGTTTCTTTACTACAAGGTCTATTGCAACTCAATGGATTTCAGTTCATGGAAGACCAATTGGGATGTAAATAAATTATTGTCGAGATTTTACCTTTCACCCCTGAACATCGACGTAATTGTCTTTAATGGTACAGAAAACGATTGGCTTTGAACCAGGGATAAGATGGCGCTGTCTTTAATGATAAATCTCGATTTTCTTTAGGACTCCAGGATGGTGGAACCTGGATCAGAGCGTGATGAAAGACGAAATCTACATTTCCAGTTGAACTTTCCACCTTTGAACTTATGGTGTAGGGTGCCATTACTTATAGTTTAGATATGTAGAAGGAATTCTGGAACCTCGCCTCATACCTGTCTTTAGACGCTCCAAGAACCAATTTTTCAGCAGGATAGCGCAAAGCCTCACATTAAGTCACCATGAAATTATTTGAATAGACTGGTGGCTATCTTTTGCCCTGGTGCCCGAGATCCCTAGATTTATCACCAATTAAACACGTGTGACTCATGATGACTCGGAAACGTCTTAATTGGGAGCATCATTCCTAAACACTTCGAACACTTCGGGAGAAATTAATTGCGCATAAAACAAGATACCCCAGGAGGATACTGACCGCTTAATTAGAAGCAAGGTGCATCCAAGAGTGTGTTGCCCTCCGAAGTGCAAGAACAAATATTATTTTATAATGAGTGTTATGATTACTATGTAACTTAGTATAATTGTACAATAATAATCATAATTTTCAATAAAAATGTTTCTAGATTCAAGCTCGAATACTTTAAATCTTTAAATTGCTTCTGATCTTTGTATCACATAATATTCCTCCCTCCTAAGTGCCTTCTCTGTTGAGGTTGGCGTTCAATATGGCAAATTTTTCTCTGTTCTGGACTTGATGAATTAATTTATTTCCTCTTGTGTGGGTCCAATCTTTGATGTTTCGTAGCCAAGATTTTTTCTTTCGTCCTATGCTCCTTTTACCTTCAATCTTGCCTTCAAATATTACCTGGAGCTGCTCAAATTCCCTATGGCGCATTATAAGTCCTAGATATGACGTAACGCGCTATCTCAGAGTATCAGATGAGTGTGTGTGTTCATTACTCTCAGTACTTCTTCATTTGTAGTTCTGCTGGTCCACATTTCAAATGATTTTAATCACATAATATTACTATCACATAATAATCCTTTTTAATAATTTTTTAGGATGCTCTAACTTTAATGGTCAAAAATATCAGACCTGAAGTTCTAGAGCAATGTCTTGGACGAGTAAGTTTGGGTATATGTAAAATAGGTGCACCTTCAGGGATAAATCTCTCAATGGAAATAATGAAAAAATGTCCACCTAAACGATTTTTATCTGAAGTTATAGATAGATGTTTCTCCCATAAAACAAGAGAAGGTAAGTTACTTTAATTTGAAAGTATTTAAAGAAATTAGTTTATAATATGTAGTATGCCACACTGATGTAACATCACGTCGATGTTTTGAAATTTTCACCTGCAACGTATTTTTTCTTTCTAATTTACTAATAATCTTACACTATTTTATTTAGTCGTTCTATGCAATTCGTTCTGTATTTATATATTTTGGGGTCGGTCCTAGATATTTCTCGATTTAGCACGTAGACAGACCCCTTTATGACGCCATATTGTCCATTCTCGAGCTTTCGACCAAAAGAGTCTGGTAAACACTTACCATTTACCGTGTATTCGGTTCACCGTCGGTAAACTTTGCGGTGCCATGCAGGGCCGACATTACATTGCCCCCTACTTAAGATATAAAATCCTGAAATCTTGTCGGGATTGGGACTAGAACTGAATGCTAATATCGGCAACTGGACCCTAATTTACAACTCCCAATTGTATAAAAGTGGAAGGGGAATGTTTTCACTCTGTACTAGTAACCACGCAAATTGCAACAGACTGGTACCTAGACTTCGATGTCCTTAAAGATTTGCTCCACCATATTTTGGATAACACTGCAATCCAATTGCTGGCATTTCTACATTGGCATGGTTTTATGTTGTAGGTTGGACTCAAGAACGTGCTCCCTCAATTGAAGTAATGTTTTCCCTATATCTTAGTAGGTGGGTTGATCATATGTAATGTCTTTTGTTACCAGATAAAAAAGGTAACGTGATACATCTTGGAGTTCTAAAGCCTGGGACTGGTAGTTGGCATTGAAGTTTTGCAACTTGATGCGTCTTTCGAACGGCGGATGTTAACCCTTGTGTTAACTTTAATATTGGCCGAAATGGTATGGGCCAGTGAGTAGTCATTTGAAAGTTCAAGTAAATCTTGCTTTTTTCATGCCTAGCCTATAACAGATTGCCTGGAATAAATTGATTTTAAAGTTTCTCCCTTGGTCACTATATATCTCCAAAGGTACCTACTCTAAATCGGCTGGTGTACTTTTTGATTACCACGTTCGCAATAGTGGCGACCTCTAATCTAAAACTGCCTAAATATTGATTTACTTTATAATCCATTACGACCAACATGTAATTGCATCCATTTTCACTTTTTGAAAATGGCCTGGCAATGTCCAAAGTTATTATTTCAAATGGAGTTCCAATATTGTACTGTCTCATAGGGGCTTTTTTTTCGGTAAGGTCCGTTACTCGTAGTACAGGTAGATCATTTCTTGCACCAGTTCTTTACATATTTGGAACTATTCATCCAATAAAACCGTTTCCGAATTCTCTGAAGGATTTTCTTTACACCGAAATGCCTTTCTTATGGGCTATCGTGTAACTAAGGAAGTACTTTGGCTATTCTGATCTGTGTAATCTTCTTTATGTGCCGTCTTCTACCGTAGGTTGGCGACTATCAAACAATAGGTTTCTCTGTTTTGTGCCGCATGTATTATATTTCTTCTGGTATTTGAAACAATTCTCTCAAGTTTCTCAGCCAGGATTTCTTTTTTCTGCCCAAACCTCTTCTACCTTCAATATTGCCTTCCACGATAAGCTGTAGCAGACTGTACTTATCATTACGGTCCAGGTATGACGCTTTCCTCCTTTTAACAGTTGTTAACAATTCCACCTCTTTACCCATTCGTCTTAATACCTCTGTGTTGGTCACTCTGTCTGTCCAAGGTATTCTCAGTATGCATCGATACAGCCACATTTCTAGTAGCGTAGAGAGTACGTAGCATTTCGTGGCGCGCCATCGGAGGTTAACGCTTAGGTGGCGGTTGCTTAAGAGCTTTCTCATTTTGATGAATTTGGATCTTGCTATTTCAATTCGGATCTTAATCTGTACGTTTGGGTCCCACTTATCATATACTGTATATCCCAGATATTTAAATCGGTGTACTCTTTCAATACGTTCGACTTCAATATTCAGGTCTGTGTAATCACCAACTCTGTTCTCTTCTCTGAAACATTATCATTTTCCAGTACTCGTTTAAGCAAGCTGTCCTCCATGTTAAAGGAGTCCCACTGGGCTCAGTACGTCTTAACTGCTGATTATAGACTTGATATTTCTTGCCAATACGGTCGATGGTTTTTTTCTTTCCATTTTAGAATTTTCTGTAAAACTGGATCTTTCTCTTGTTCCTCTCTAATCTTAATAGGCGTCAACACGTTGTTAACCACCGTCGTTCTTGGTATTGCTGCTTTCTTGGATTCTGTTATGTTGCAGTAAGAAGACTCTACTACGCATAGCCTTCTAGAAAGAGAATCAGCATTTCTGTGGCTAACTCTAGCCCGACCCTTAATCTTTTCTTCCCGATCTCTTCTTGTGACGTAATAATTTCTCTCAGATTCCTTCCTTTTCTCCTTGAATCTAAGATAGTACTTTCTGACATGACTTGCATCTGTATTATAGATAAACTCTTCTTCTGGCAGCGAATACCTTAATACTGGTGCTGTGTTGAAATGCTTGTTCAATGTTTCAAAGGCAGTTTAACAGTCTCCATCCCGGCATTAATCTCTTGCTTCATCTGTTAGTCGTATTCATGACTTAAGGACATCTGAAAACTTGTTAATGAAACTCCGATAATAAGTATATAGCCCAAGAAAACTTCTTACTTGATGTTCGACTATATAACCTAGATAATTGACTTTATATTGAAATCCACTTCTTGGGGTTTTATATCAATTAGACAGCTTTAAGTCTTTTAAAGATGTTTTCTTACTTCTTTAGATGGTCTTCAAAAGTCTCCCCAAAGACGATTATGTCGTCTATATACACCAGGCACGTTTCCAAGATAACCCTTTAAACACATTTTCCGTAAGCCTCTCAAATGTCGTAGGAGTATTACAGAGTACAAATGGCATAATTGCCACAATCCATATCCTGTGGTGTGTGTACCTATGTTCTTCTCTTTATCTACTGTGTTAGTTCAGTAACAGTACGCCACTGGCCAGTTGTACACTTTATAGATATGTCACTCTAGTAAAATCTAAAGTGCAAAAAAATACCACTTTGCCAATACCAAAAAAATACCAATTGCATGCAATAATTATTCTCAATATGCTAAAAACACAACAATACGTCACGACTAAAGAAAGGGTCTGGGAAGAACCATCTATATATCTAAAAGGTGTATATTGTATATGTATATCACAAAACGGTTTTCTGTTTCTGTTTAGATAGTATTTTGTTTTCCCGTCAAAACAACCTTCAACTCTTGATATTACGTCCAGCTTCCAAAAAACGTACTTTATTATACAATAGACTCCCTCTATAATGAGAACTGAAATGGCAGACTAATTACTTCGTTATAAGCCGATCTCGTTATATCAAACAACAATAATACTGTGCATACATATGAATATGTAGTTTTCTAAAACATTAACTTCCTATAGTGAAGCCATTCGGAGCAATATAAGATGCTAAATATTGTTTGAATGACGTTTTTGAAAAAAATCGTTTACTTTTATAATCAATAAAATGAAATACATCTTGTCAATTACAACTTTCTTGTCTATTATGTGCGAATGGTCAACCCCCTACACTGACACTTGTGAATCATAAATTGTCGACAACAAAATATCGGCCGGAAGATTAAACAGAAGTTTATTGCGGACGGCAGTTAAAAAGGGTATTTATTTATTGCCATGGCCGGGTCAAAAACGTAAAAAAAACACATTTTTCGATCTTATTTTCTCTCATTATAACCAAATTTGCCTCGCTATAGAGGGTTATAGTTCAATAGAAATTTCACGAGACATCTAATATACCTCGTTATAAGCGAAAGCTCGTAATAACCGTATTCGTTATAGAGGGAGTATACTGTATTAATATTATCTAAAATACATATCGGTAATGTGGAGTACAATAAAAAAATAAAGTACGAAGCGATATTTGGAAGATAACAAAATGAATATATGTATAATATTTTAAAATATTGAAACGTTATTATTACGATTTTGAAAATGACTCAAATTCAAAAAGTTAAATAATTGTTATATTTTTTCTTACTACTTACTATGTTGTATAATTAGCAAAAATTTTTTGAAATATAAATGATACTGATAAATGAATAGCTCTATAAACAATAATTTATTGATTGTCTTGGAGATATCTCGTCCATAAATAGGAATGACTTTAGTTATCGATCTACCTATTTTAAACTCTGTCTTTATTTATAAATTTTTTATTATCATATTTTTCATATATGTATATACAAAATGTCAATATTTATTATTTAGGTGCTCTGCAAGTATTAATGGCTTCAGCTAGACTTCTTCCTAGAAGTGATTTAGAAATCGTTAAAATGACGGAATTTTCTTCAGCTACTTTAAGAGATCGAAGGCGAAAAGTTAGACATGCAGCGCTCGAAACACTGGCGTCACTAGCTCAACTTTGCTCGAATACTGAAGTTTTAGATATTGTCGAACGGGTTACAAAAGCTGCTCCAGATCATCTGTATCTTGTGAGAGTGGTAAGAACAAGGTAAGTAAAAATGTAAGTAGTTTTAATTGTATTACCTAAGTTTAGTAGGATCAAATTATAAATGGACAAGTTTATAAACAAATAAAACTGTATCCTTGAATCATTCTGTATGAAGTAGCCTATTGATAATATCTATAGATAATCTTAATTTTAAATAGTGTTATTAACGGACACTTTTGTTTCAAAAAAATTTATTTAAAAATCCTTTATAAAAGGTACCGTAAACCGGGGTTACTTTGCGCCCTCCGGTGTTACTTTGCCCCATTACGAAAAAAAGTTTATTTTAAATTACCTACTAGAAATATGCGCAAAATACCCAACGCAACTATGAGTTAATTCAATATTGACAATTTGCCTATACGGTAACGCCACACCGACTGTGCTACGTGCACTCTAGTTCTTTCAACTGCAGAGAGAAGATAAACTCTAAAATTCATTGTAATTTTAAGTCAAAAAATTTGCTGTTTAGTGAAGATTTCGTTTAATATCTTACAAGTAAGTATTGCTAAGTTGTAAGTATAATTTGCCTGGTCTAAAAAGGGCTGAATTGTTTATTAACAGACATCCAGGTATATCCCGACTCTTCGCTGAGAATGTCAAGCGTACGAGAGCCGCAGTAAATAAGACAATGATAAGGAGCTATTTTGAAAATTTAACGACCGAAATATTAGAGGTGCCTACAAGGAACATATGGAATTTTAACGAAACAAACCTTACGGATGATCCAGAAAAAAAGAGGGTACTCGTGAATAAAGGTTGCAAGTATCCTGAATGAATTCGAAATGCATCGAAGACATCGATTTCCTGTTTGAAGACATCAATTTCCTGTTCCAATTTCATGTTTGCAGGAAATGCGGCTGGAGAACTGTTGCCTCCATATATTATTTATATAGCCAGCAAGATGTGGACAACGTGGACAGAAAATGGGCCAAAAGAATGTCGATATACCGCTAGTTCTTCTGGGTGGTTTGATAGCAATATATTTACTGATTGGCTGGAGCTTCAAATAATACCTAGGCTAAGAAAATTAAAAGAAAAGAAAATCCTAATAAGTATGCGACAACCTTTCTTCTCATTTGACAGTGCATTCGCTCAAATTATGTCAAAAAAACCAAGTAAGCCTAATTTGTTTACCCCCCAATAGCACACACTTAACTCAGCCTCTGGACGTGGCATTTTTTCGCCCAGTTAAAATAGCCTGGAAAAAAGTGCTATCGGACTGGAAAAATACCAAAGAAGGCATTAAAAATACAAATATTCAGAAACAAAACTTCCACCATTGTTAGTAAAATTGATGGAAATTATTGCACCAACCATCAAAGATAATTTGATATCCGGTTTTCGCAAATATGGGATATTTCCTTTGAATGTTGAGGAAGTTTTAACCCGTATACCTCGAAGTTCAAACAACACAGATATTGCAGAATCCGCATTTCTTCAAATACTTGAAAAAAAAAGATCTTTGTCAACTAACACTACAAAGAATCGCAGAAAGAAAATTAACATTCCTCCTGGAAAAAGGATGTACGTTGATGAATCAATTGAGGAACCTACGACCTCCACTACAGCAAATGACGAGCAGATGCCAGAATCTTCTACTTTTAGGGGAGAGGACACACTTAGTTTAAATAATGATTTATCGGACGATCTTGACTTTAATGAAATTGCAAAAGAGGAAGAGAAAGAAAGAGAATTCATAAATTTTATATCAAAATAGTAAGAGAAGTTGGATGTTTTGTGGTCTTTTCTTTCGAAGGACAGGTCTATACTGGACAAGTTGTTTCCTTTAACACTGATGAAGTTACAATTATTAATGCAAAAATCGCTAAAAATGTGGAATTAGCCTCCAAAGAAAGATCAACTTACATACACTTGGTCCGATGTTCTTGGATCTATTAAACCTTCCAAACAAGTAACTTCTTCTTCTTAAGGTGCCATGCATTTCTGCGTAGGCGTCCACCGTACATCGTCTTGTCAGGTGAGATGTTAAATATTCTGGATTAAATAATTCTGTTTTTAGCAGCATTGCGAAGCATTTCGTAGCTGTGGATTCCTGTCCATTGTCGAATATTGCGCAGCCATGACATTTTTTTACGTCCGAGACCTCTCCTACCCTCTATTTTCCCTTCGAGTATCAGTTGCTGAAAAGTGTATCGTTCTCCTCGTATAATGTGCCCCAAGTATGCAGTCTTCTTACTTTTTACATAATTAAAAAGTTCCCTATCCTGTAAGCCCGCTCTTCTGAGTACTTCCTCATTTCTGACCCTGTCCGTCCATGATATTCTGAGCATTCGACGCAGGCACCACATTTCGAACACTTCAAGTTTGTTAATGGAACTGGCCTTTAACGTCCATGCTTCCATTCCGTACAGGAGAACAGGCCACACGTAACACTTAAGCATCTTGTATCGGAGGTTGAAGTCCAATTTGCGATCAGTCAGAAACTTACGAAGCCTCAAAAAAGCATCTTTGGCTTGTTCAACTCTGCTCTTTATTTCATTTTCGGGGTCCTAACCCTCATTCAGCAAACATCCCAAGTATTTGAATTGCCTGACTTGTTCGATTTCTTCTCCAGAGACATATATCTTTGCGTTGGGGTAATCATTTCTACTTATAATCATTGATTTTGTCTTCTTGATATTTATTTTCAAACCCCGAGCTTCACTTGCAAGAGTTAGATCATTCAAAAGGCATTGAAGATCTTCGATGTTATCTGCCACTATGGCTGTATCATCGGCATACCTGATGTTATTAATAAATATGCCGTTAACTTTAATACCCTTATTAGAGTCTTCCACTGCTTCTGCGAAGGCTTTTTCTACGTATAAATTGAACAGCATTGGAGACAGTATACAACCTTGCCTTACTCCTTTTTTAATGGAGAAAGCTTCTGTTTCGTTGGAATTGAAACAAGTAACAAAATGGGGTATCTTTTCTGTGCCTAAGCTGGCTAGGTCGTACAGTGACTAAATATGTAATGACTAAATTCTAAATAAATAAATAAATTCTAAAAAAATATTTTTTTTTCCGTGTTTTTTTCATTTATTTTGTGAGATGGGGAACAGTACACAAAATGTGTGCTTAACATTGCACCAGTGATGTAAAAACTAGCGATTAGACGTTATTTTATGATGTGGGGCAAAGTAACCTTTGGCTATGGGAAACTTTTCTCCACATTTCAAATGAAAAAAATAACAATAATTCCTTATTTTTGAGCTTAAAGTATTTAGACCATAATTGTTTAAAGTATTCTTTACAAGTAGGATTTTTTTACAAGTAGGATAAATTTTATTATTGGAGAGTGAAATGTTAAATGATGTATTTAAAAGTGCTATTGCGATGACGTGTAAATAGAATAAATTTTGTAATGTACTGTTCACGTAGTACTTAACTTATACCTTAAGCATGAAAGGCCCTCTATGTTAAAAAGCAACATTTGGTGCCTGAGAAATATAAAAATATAAGTTATAAGTTTATGAACATAAATAACTAATTAAGTGTAAAAGGATAAATATAGAGTAAGGAGCATGAAGAACATTAGGTACAGGGGTCAGACGTAAAGTTTAGAATCTTAGAAAGAAGTGGGGAAAGTTAGATGTATTCAAAGGGAGGTTTGGAGTGGACTGAGAAAGATGAATAAATAACAAGAGAAGAATGATTAAAGTAAATTTTAATGATGCAGTAGAAATTGAGGGTGTGGGTCATGAGAATAGTTGGCGATGGAGAGGAAGGAAGTCTCGATTAAATGAGACATTGCGATTAACACAATTTTTACTTATCTGTTTTTCTTTGATAATTTCAAGATCTTCATATAAGTCTATTTTTTTTAAGTTTTTTAGGAATATTGTGAATAAGTGATGCGTCTTCTAGGATATTGAGGTTGTGGTTATTTTCTTTTAGATGTTGAGATAAAGTGGAAGCGTTTTCTCTTTTTATGTGCTCTAAAAAGCGTGAAGACAATGTTCTACACATTCTTCCTATGTAGGTTCAGAATCTGAACATTTTAGTCTATAAACACCACTACGGTTCGTATAATTGATGGGGTCTTTGGAATTAGATATACGCTGACCCAAATTATTGGGTACTTTAAACGAAACGTGGATTTTTTCAACTGAACGTTTTATGAGATTTCGAATATCTCCAGAAAGACTCTCGTGATGATAAGAAAGTGAAACGTAATTGGGTTTAGTGGTAAGGTCTCTGCGGAACGCAGTCTCCTGCAGATTTTTAAGACGTCTTCTATGGATGAGTTTATTGATGATTTTTTGATCAATATCATTACTGACTGCTATTTGAGTGAGAATATTAAATTCTTTTTTATAGTTCGACTGAGAAAGTGGAATGGTTTCCAGGTGATGGATGTAACCGTGAAAAGCTGCATATTTGTGTGACATAGGGTGATTAGAAGAGAAAAGTATTACATGGTCGGTCTGTGTGGGTTTCCTGTAGGTACTGATGTTGAAGTGGTCATCTAATCTGGTAATGGTGAGATCAAAAAAATTGATTGACTTGAATAATTCTAGTTCCATGGTGAACTTAATATTGGGGTGGATTTGGTTAATTTTAGAAAGTAATAGTTTAGCTGAGTTGAAGTTACCTGAACTGAAGACTAAACAGTCGTAAACATAGCGAAACCAATGAAGTATTTCAGGATTTTACATAATCTGTGTGGATTCTAAATGATCTATAAATACATCAGCTAATAGAGGAGAGAGACAGCTGCCCATGGCTAAGCCATCAGATTGTCTGTAATATTTGTTGGTAAAAACAAAGAAATCTTGATCTAAGCAAAGTTGTAATAGTTGGACAATGGAGTTGGTAGTAGACAAGGTGATGGAATTGGCTTTTAGAAGAGAGTGAACCAGATTAATTGTTTCTTGTTTATAGACAGAAGTCAATAGATTGCTGACATCAAATAAAAGCAATATTAGTGTTGGGGCGAAGATTAATCTGTTGTAGGTTGTTGACTAGATTACTGTTGTTTTTGACTGAGAAACGGGGAGTAAAGTTGGTCATGTTGTTAATAAGATATAATATAAATTTTGATAGGATGGAAACTCGAGTGTTTATGAAACTAACAACTGGACGAATCGGAATGCCCTCCTTATGTATCTTAGGTAAACCATACACTCTGGGTGTTTTTTTGTTTCCTTTACATTACAATAAAACAAAAATTATATAGTTGTATTACTTTCTATACAGTACTCTATTTGTGCTAATAACTTTCTCTGTTAAGAATTAATTCTTAGATTGTTTACTTGCTGGCTTTTTGCCTTTTTTATGTTTTAAAATGGCCTTAGATCTAATTTTATTGATTGCTCTATTGTTTCTCTTTAAGAATTAATTGAAATTAACTTTGTTGGGGTAAACTTGCTTGTTTGAATAACTCGCTTGCATAAAATTGATACACTACTTTACTACTACTTTATTTTCAGTAGTAATATTCCTAGGACATTGATAACAGACGAGGTAATTTCATGACAATCGAAAGCTCGTTCCTTGGTAACAGCACAAAGCTGAAGGCTAAGTGCTGTTACCAAGCAATGAGCTTGAGAAATTTGTCATGAAATTATGAGGCATTCATCAATGTCCGAGGGATATTCGGCGGATAATTTTTCGAAAAAAAAAATCGTAACTCAACATAACGAAACATTTATTTATTAAAAGTACAGTTAGTGAAAGTACAATTATTAAAATTTAAGTTAACATTAGATTGTAGGTTGTATTTCTGGGAATTTTTTCTTTGATTAGCGCATTTATACTTTGAACATTCTCATTGCCGAAACGTGACATTTTGAAATTTATTTGGATGAAGTTGTCAAACTTGATCGTGTTGTCATAGGGATTGAAAGTTGCACTGAATGCAATTATCAGTCTAATGTTGACATGATTGGGTGAAATTTTTCCACATGACACAAAATGACGAAATTTGAATGGTTGTTAGAACAGTCAAAAAATTATCAGTAGTAATATCCCTAGGACATTGATAACAGACGAGATAATTTCATGACAATCGAAAGCTCGTTCATTCCTGAGTGCTGTTACCAAGCAACGAGCTTGAGAAATTTGTCATGAAATTATGAGGCATTCATCAATGTCCGAGGGATATTCGGCGGATAATTTTTCGAAAAAAAAAACTTAACTCAACATAACGAAACATTTATTTATTAAAAGTACAGTTAGTGAAAGTAAAATTATTAAAATTTAAGTTAACATTAGATTCGTTGCTGTTCTCTACTATAGAAGATCTATTACATTTATACTTTGAACATTCTCATTGCCGAAACGTGACATTTTGAAATTTATTTGGATAAAGTTGTCAAACTCGATCGTGTTGTCATAGGGATTGAAAATTGCACTGAATGCAATTATCAGTCTAATGTTGACATGATTGGGTGAAATTGTTCCACATGAAACAAAATGACGAAATTTGAATGGTTGTTAGAACAGTCGAAAAATTATCACTGAAACAAACTTATTACAAAACTCATTACAAAAATTGTACTTCTACTCTACTCTCAAATATAAAGTCTGTATATATCTTCATGTTCCTCTTCTTTCTTGCTTGTCTACTGTCAATTTTCATGAAAGGGTGTGGACAACTGTACCCACTCCAACCGCAACTGCACTCATCTTGTAATTCTCCATAACAAACTTATTAACAAAATATTTAGAAGTAGACAACAAGTCTGCTGCTCGAAAAAGTGAACAATTACTCGGAAAAGTACATTATCTAAATGGTAATATGCATCCACAGACACGTCGTACAGTACGTACAGAAGAAGTTGTTGCTGCTGTAGAGCGTAGCATACAGAAAGACCCGAATCAGTCTATCTGCCATAGTGCACAGCAGTTGGCTTTGACGTGCTTACAAAATCCAACTTATGCAAGAATTGAAGATATGATGATGTACTAGCAAGGCGTAGATTCGTAAATTCGGTGAGCGGGTCCAAAACGAGATTGCCGTTGATTTCGATATTCATAAACGAATTTGGTTTAGCGATAAAGCTTACTTTTGGTTGAATGGCAACGTCAACAAACAAAACTGCCCTATCTGGAGTTGAGTTTGGTGTGCTTTATGGTCTGGTGGAATCATTGGACCGTAATTCTTAAAAAACGATGCTGTCCAGAATGTTACAGGCAATGGTAACCGCTGTACATTTATTATTACTACCTTTTTAATTCATTCCCCAATTGAACAACATGATGTTCAGCAGCTGTCGCTTCAATATGACGGCGGAACATGTCACACAGGTCGCGCCATAATTGATTTATTGAAGGAAAATTTTGGTAACCGCATAGTCTCACGTTTCGGACCGTGAATTGGCCTCCATGATCGTGCGATTTAACACTGCTAGACTATTTTATGTGGGGATGTGTAAAGGTGCTTCAACTACCAATGTGCTTCAACTTCCACTGCGGATGGAAGACTAAAGACCTAGAAAAAACACACTATGTTATCATCACCGGAGATTTTAATGCAAAAATAGGGCGGCGAATACCAGATGACTCAGACTACATAGGAAATTTCGGTCTAGGCAACAGAAACACTAGAGGAGAGACATTAGCAAATTACTTAAGCACCGAAAAAATGTTTTGCCTGAACACGTTTTATAAAAAACAAATACAAAGAACGTGGAATTGGCGTAGCCCTGACGGCCAGGTTAAGAATGAAATAAATTTTATCCTTTCCAGTAATAGATCAATATGTAAAAACATCAAGGTGCTGAACAAATTTAACACCGGCAGTGACCATAGACTAGTTCGTGCCGATATACGTATTAACGTAAAGAGAGAAAGACGAAAACTATTAACAACAAGCCCTTTACCAACGGCAGACATCTTAGCCAGTAATAAAGAGAAATACCAAGAGGAATTAGCACAGAAACTAGTAGCAAATACCTTTGAGCACAAGAATATAGATGAACTAGCTGAGAAAATAACTAAAGACATACAAACAGTCACTAAGAAACTTAGTTGCAGAATAAGAAAACAAAAAGAAGCTAAACTAATACCCGAGACTCTAGAATAGATAAAGGAAAGAAGAAGAACGAACAGAGATAACCCGGACTATAAAGCGCTTAACAGAAGCGTTAAGAAAAATATTCGAAAAGACCTCACAGCTTATAGAACAAACTAGAAGAACATGAAAGTACTAAAAACATGTAAATCAACTGGCAGGAATAAAATCATAAGGATAAAACACGACCGTGGAACATTGTGCGCGCATAAAGAAGAGATCGTTGGAAAAAACCGAAAATTTTATAAGAAGCTATATACTTTTACTATTTCGAACCCCGGTATACCAACAAAACATATCTTACATGTGGGCTCAGAGGATCTCCCTGAAATAATAACATCAGAAATTAGAGCCGCCCTAACACAAATGAAAAATGGGAAAATACCAGGAGAAGATAAAATTACTTCAAAGATACTAAAAATGGGAGGCATTGCATTAGAAGAGGCAATAAGAGCATTACTGAATAAATGCCTATTGGAAGGACAAATACCAAAAGCATTGAAAAATGCGGAAGTCATTCTACTCCATAAAAAAGTAGACGCCGCAAATATAGAAAACTACCGACCAATAAGCTTATTGTCACATCTTTACAAACTACCAACCCGAATAATAACAAATATATTGACAGCTGAGCTAGATGCATACCAACCAGTGGAGTGAGCAGGCTTTCGTAAGGATTTTAGCACTATCGATCACTTGCAAACAATCCGGACAGTTATTGAAAAAACAATAGAGTACAACATACCACTACATCTGACATTTGTCGATTATCACAAAGCATTCGACAGTATCGAGAAATGGGCTTTCTTAACAGCATTGGACGGCGCCAGAGTAGATTCAAGATATGCTGACCTCCTTAAGAATATATACGATGATGCTACTTTTCACGTAAAAATAGATGATGATGTGAAAACTATGAAAATAGACTTTGGCAAAGGTGTAAGACAAGGCGACACCATCTCACCAAAGTTATTTACTTTGGCATTAGAAAATGTCTTCAAAAAACTAAATTGGGCCGAAAAGGGATTAAATATAGATGGAGTATATCTTAACCATTTGCGTTTCGCAGACGACAGACTAATAAGCACAGATATCCATAAACTAAAATCAATACTACAAGATTTAAATCACAAATCGAATCAAATAGGATTAAAAATGAATCTCGACAAAACTAAGATATTAAGCAACAGCCTAGAAAACACCACGATAGATAATACCAATATAGAAACATGGATATAAATATATATATATATATATATATATATATATATATATATATATATATATATATATATATATATATATATATATATATATCTAGGACATGCAATTAAAACCGAAAAGGAAAATCAAACCCTAGAAATTAAAAGAAGGACACAATTGTCATGGGCTGCTTTTGGTAAGTTGAGCTTTATATTAAAAGACAGAAAAATCCCAATACACTTAAAACGAAACACCTATGACACTTGTATACTACCAGTTGCAACTCATGGATTGGAAACTATGGCAATAACAAGAAAAATGGCAGAACAATTAAGAGTAACTCAACGGGCCATGGAGAGGGCCATGTTAAATATAAGCCTCAGAGACAAAATTCCTAACACCGAAATACGTCGAAGAACTAAAGTAACCGACATCATGGAAAAAATAGCGACATTGAGATGGCAATGGGTAGCACATGTAGCAAGACAAGACACCAACAGATGGTCTCATAAAGTGACATTCTGGAGACCTCGAGAAACAAAAAGAAGCGTGGGAAGACCCAAAAAGAGATGGATAGACGATATAACAGCTGTAGCTGGAAAGCAGTGGATGAGAATTGCAAAAGATAGAAAAGCGTGGAAGCAATTGGAGGAGGCCTATGTCCAACAATGGATAAATGAAGGCTGAAGAAGAAGAAGAATATGTAAAGGCGCTAGTCTAGGCCGATAGACATGAAATAACTGACCACTTGGAGAACAACATTCTCCGCGTTATTGCCGATATACAGCGACAAATATTGGAAAAAGTGATCGAAAATTGAACCTCCAGATTAGACTACGTCAGAGCCAGAGATGACGGTTATATGCCAAAAATCATATTTAAATTATAATTCCCAAAGATTACCTTTCGAGTAAAGTCAATTTTATATTAATTTAAAGAAATCATCTTTATTTTATTCGATTTCAAAGTTGTATACCTCTAAAAAATATACCCTTTACTACACCGTATCGAAATTTTGACAGTAATCTCTCCTAAACTCGAAGATAAAAAGTATCAAAAGCCGAATTACAGAAACAAAAGGGAAAATATGTAACAATTAACTGTTGAATCAACTATCCAATTTGACCTAAACCAAGATACAGATACTTCCCACGATAATACCTACATATTAAAAATCTGTTAATGATGTGTATAATACAGTGGAATATACAAGGCTCACATACCGACACGTATAAAGTGTTTATTGTTCGAGATTGAGAGACAGGAGAGCAATTATTTATCTTTCTAACTTGATAGTGAAAGTGGTGAGAGATTCATTAATTTGACAAAACGGAGCCAATCGTTTTGTAGAAATACATATAAGTATAAAATATGTACTGTCTTCGAAGGCCAAAACATTTTGTAAAAATTAGTGTAGGTATATTATAATATATTATATTGTATTATATACTTATTTTTGTCGTATAGTGCAAACTACAGCTATATAATATGTAAACCACTACATGACTATATAACCACTATTATGATTAATATTCAGGGCAAACGAAGCGTGGGGAGACGACGTATATCTTGGCTGCGCAATTTAAGAGACTGGTTCCAGTGCACATCTAACCAATTATTTAGAGCAACAGCTTCAAAGATACGAATAGCAATGATGATTGCCAAACTCCATAGCGGAGAGGGCACTTGAAGAAGAAGAAGGTATATCCCAATAAAAAATTCTTAACTTGCTCCTTGAAATCTTCTTATTAAAATTTCCCTACTTTTTTTATACGTAATATAATTCTAATCAATGGTTCCAAATGAGCGGTTAGGTAAAATATTATGTTTTTCTGTAATAAAACTTGACACCAATACTTTATTACATTTGTCAAAAAATGCAACCACGTGCTATAATTATAAAAAGGCAAGGGTAAAATTGGTGTCAAAAAATTCATTATCCGCTAAGGGGTTCATGTTGATATATCTATTGAGGTCAAGCAACCTCTGACTCGTTATTTAATTGCTTTGCGACACGGAATATTGTTGAGTCGTATATTAAATAAAGTTTTTCTTTCGAAATTATTGTGCGTGGAAGTAGTTGCCTTCTTAGAAAAAACCGGGAAAAGAAAACTTGGTCTTAATTAATTAATGGTCTTAAATTATTATGTTGTTTTCTCTTTTATCTCTTATAATCTATGTTGTAACATTTTTTGGATAGTAACAAAACAGATTAACTGTTGAACTCGTTTTATAAGGATGTAAATATATACCGGATCGTCAATTAAAAAGGCTCTCAATTTGAGAAATGAACAAAAGACGCTTCAAAAAAATAAGGAAAAGATCAACAGCTTAATGTCGTAATTAAACGAAAAATCAAAAAACCTAATTTTACAAGGGTTGCCTATCAAATTAAAGGACACTGTAAATACGATTATCGTATTCTGTGCAATATTCTTCATATATTTGACTTACAAGACCTTTTTTTGCTATTAGATGATTCTATAACTGCTGTTCTGCACAAACGATCTTTGCAAAGTTGTTCTTGTTAAAACCAATCTTCTTCCAGTAATGAAAAAGTTGCAATTCAAAATAAATAAAAAATAAAGTGTACTCTAGATGTCGCTATTTCTTGTGTGTGACAAATAATATGTATGTTAAATAAAATGATGTTGTTTTAACTATAGATTATAAAGTAAAAATGTTGCATGTTAATATCTTGTCATTATCCTGAGGATATGTGAGAGAAACTTTGCATTTAACGGTAATTAGTAATGTTTAAGTGTAAGTAATATTGTAACAATAATAATTATCAAACGGTTAGAGTCATATTAGCACTAAAGTATAGAATACGTGTATTATCAACGCTTGGCCATCCAGTGTCGTATATGTCTGTTGTCCGGCAAGAATTCAACGTTGAACCAGTGGTTTTACCCCATAAAACCCTACAAATTTGTCGTCCAATCATTAAGCAATTACTTTACTTTATTTTCGTGTCCATTTTAAACAATTAAATCTTTAACTAAAAACAATACCCATTTGTCCATTTTGGTTTTACACTTGGACACGTTGACTCGCAGACGATTGAGAGTCCTCCATACAGGGTAAGGAAGATGGCTACCAGAAGAAAGTTTCTCTTAAGGATTCAGATGGCGAGGAATAGTCTTCTTCCTTTTGACAAGACGAGTTTTTCTGGTGCATCTTGCAGATGTATTAATCTGGCCAGACAACTTTTTTCCAATTTGAATCTTCGTGCGGTAGGCTGGTAATCGTGAAGTGGATGTCGCAAATTTAGAGTTTGTTTCTTTTATTCCACATCTCTATGTATTTCTCTTCG
Organism: Diabrotica undecimpunctata; assembly: GCF_040954645.1. Lineage (NCBI taxonomy): Eukaryota > Metazoa > Arthropoda > Insecta > Coleoptera > Chrysomelidae > Diabrotica > Diabrotica undecimpunctata. The sequence continues at coordinate 23,003 of NW_027313171.1, forward strand.
GATATCAGGTGAAGTGATACATCCGATACGGTAGAGCTTATGCATAGATGTGAGTCTCAAACATCCAGTAATGATTCTTGCTGACTCATTGATAACTACATCTAAGTATCTATAATAGTGTGTACTAATGCTTTTCATGCTGGAGAGATATATTCCGCAGCAGAAGTACAAAGTACAAGCATCGACGTACTAAGGCCGAAAAGATGGGCGCCATATATTTGATTCACACGCTTGTGAAGAATATTGTTTTTGGCCGTCAGTTTGACTTTTACTCTGAGATAGCGCGT
>NW_027313172.1:0-23285 GCF_040954645.1 Diabrotica undecimpunctata
ACGCGCTATCTCAGAGTTTTTGGCTCTTTTCAGGTAACTTTAGGTTTGTTTAGGTCTTTAGAAAATAGTGGGGCTCCTCGTCATTGCAGTACCTAGATGAAGGTTTAGTTGGGAACCCCTGTTGTAGCCAATAAACTACAAGCTTATGGGACATTATTAAGGGATGATTTGACCCAGCATGAATCACATATAAATCAATACTACAATATATAAACAACTTTAACCCCTGGATTACCGGACTTGTTTAGCCGCATATGATTACTGGACTATCGTAAATTTTATTACCTATAAAAAATGCCTTGTAATTACAAAAATTATAATTAAAATCTGAACAGAAGAGTTTTTGCCACTATATAAACATATGTTAAACGAATAAAAAATAGAATTGGTTAATGTTTTGAACACTCGGTGCAAATTTTTCCATGATGCTCACCGCATATCGCATGCTTGCATACTTGGCAATAAGTAGTTGTCATTCGCCGTTTTTGGCTTGGACAATAAAAGCAAATTTTTCTTTTTTTTTCTTGATATATAGAAACCTCTTCTGAAGCAGGTATATTTAAAATGTAAGCTATATCGTGACGAATATTTCGACACAAAGTAGTGGTTGCGAATCTTTGTCTCGTCCATGGTTCGGTAAGAGACTGGTTGAAATCAACCATATACTGGTACCGAGAGATGGGCTGTTACCTCGTTTTAATGTGTTGTATGTGTAAATGACATAGGAATTAATACTAGCTACATTAAACATACCATAAAATAGACACAACGGCTATCTTTGTGTTTTCAAAAATTTTGGTACCCAGTAGCAGAAACAATCTTTGATTTTTAGAAAATTTTGACCTAATTATTTTAGATTTATTTATAGTTATTTAGATTACTTTTTTACAAATTTAGTTGCATAAAATAATAACATTTTTGGAAATGCCGTGCATATTTCATAGTACATGTGCTAATGAGAAAAAAAATGAATTTCGGTCTGATAAGTGGGATATTACAATCAAAAATTTCTGTACGGCATTGATATATTTTGTTAATATTGACATCAATAAATTATTGATGTCAATATTATCCGAATATTGATCAATATAACTGGCTACAAGCGGCCCAGTGTAGAGAACACTGGAAAGAACTGAGGGAGGCCTATGTCCAGCAGTGAACGGGATTGGCTGATTGATGATGATTGATGATGATCAATATATATTGATGCCGAATATTGATCATTGCACAGGGTCGAAACGAAAAGGAATGACCTTTTCAATGAAATAATAAAAACGTAACTCTAATATAGATATATGGGTCAATTGCGAACTAAATTAAAATAAATTAGTAAAAGTTAAATGTGCTTTTAAAAATAGAATAATAAAGAGTTTAAACATTTTATAGTGAAATTTTATTATAATATATAAAATAATTTTATGATTCTGTCATGTGTCGCTAAACTTATCATAAAATATATTCCAATAATCTTCTGCGGTATTTGCACTAAGCTTATCAGCTTTTAGGTTGCAATTAAGTAAATTAAGTATCTAGTAAATAACAATAGAATCGCATTAAAGTACTATGCGCAGATGGTCTTTGAATTAAAACTTCTCACGGAAATTCTTGCAGTTTCAAACAAGAAATTAAAACTCTAAAACAGCGGTAAAAATAACAGATTTAACATTCTGTATTTGTAAACTTAAAGATAAATTATAAGCAAAAGGAAGCAGTATTTAATTACATTTATTTATTTATTTAATACTCGGAATAACCCCATTAACAGTTTAAATTACAATATACAATATCACAGTTAGGATTCAAAACTTGAAATTACGTATAATATAAAATCAATATTAAAAAGTTTAAAAAATGAGACTAAAAACCTTATATACTAAAAAAACAAACAAAATATACCAAGAACAAAATTCAACAATCCCAATACACATATCACATTCAATATAGCTTCAACTGAGTTAAAGTTATATTGAAAATATTAAAATCGAGAACATTTAATAGCCCCATGTATCTATCCAATAGGTTGTGAATATCATAGGTTGTTCTGTGAAAAGGAATATTGAAAACATTGTGGTAACGTAGAGCTTGATGGAGAACATTAAAGTTAATCTGGCTTAACAGGTTTGGAGAATCAATAAATCCATGTATGATCTTATATATAAATATTGCTCCTGACATATCACAACGGTTCTTGAGTGAAGGTAAAGATAATTGTTTCGCTAATAATAGTTGTTCGATGCAGAAATATTCATGATTTTCAATACTAGTGTGGACATAATAAGCACAATATCTTAAAAATTTATGATGGACTCTTTCTATGGCATCAAATTGTTCTAAAAATAGGGTGACCAAATAACTGAACAGTATTCCAAAATAGTTCTAACTAAGCAACAATACACTAATCTTGTTGAATCAATGGAGAAATACTTGCAATTCCTAGTAAAAAAACCGAGATGTTTAGAAGCCTTTATTGAAATTGACTTTATTAAATTTAGCCTTTATTAAATTTGACGGATATCAACCAGTTCAACAAGCCGGATTTAGAAAAGAGTACAGCACCTGTATGGATTGTCAGGCTATGGAGTTTGGGGTGTGTACATTGTAAAATGGCGTGCACCCCATCCATCCATGCTATGGCATGCTGGACGAGCCATACAGTCTGTAGTCAACACCCCGAGGTGTGAGCGGGAACACAAAATGTATCAATACTCATACTCTTATGAAACGCACCTGGCGGATCATAAGAGCCTTCACATTTTACTCTTCTTCAACTTGTCTTGAGTGAAATGTCTTTAATCTTTTCTATCAGCCCCTCTTGGCTAACTCTTGTTTTCTTCCGACCCCCGAATGGCGATTAGGTTTCCGAAGGCAGACGGGTCACTATATTTCTTTCTAATAAATTCTTCCCATCCACACCTTCTTTCCCTCCCCATCCTACCCAACAAAAATATGGAGAAAACCAGATGCAAAAAATCCGTAAGTTAAGGTGGAAGCTATCGTGCTAAAAACTGAATGGTTGCACGTCACGCGGCTGCTAACGATGCTCTTGGGACACCGGGCGAAATCCCATTGAATATTAGCCTTGTTCCTGTACGCGGGGCTCTACAGGAATCGACCAACGTTCCCCACTCGTTCCACCTCGTTTCCACCCCTTCGCTACTCGTGGGAATAAATATGAATACTCACCAACATGCTAGGCAAGCACGGTGTTTAAATGCCAAAAACCCGACCACTGTAAACCAACCCTATTCAATGTGCGTCAAAAAGATAAACCTCAACATCGCCACATATAATGCTCGGTCACTCTCTACCGAAGAAAGATTCGAAGAAATGGAGGAAGAACTCTCAAAAGTGAACTGGGATATTGTAGGTATTAGCGAAGTTAGAAAAAAGGGAGAGAGTCTTACCTCACTCCCATCAGGCCTTTTATTTTATTACAAAGGAGAAGAGGAATCGACAGTCAGAGGCGTCGGCTTCTTTATTCACAAAAGAATTTCTAACAGAATTGTGTCAATAAACCAAATCTCAACAAGAGTGGTCTACTTAAACATCAAAATAAACGCCAGATATATCCTAAAGTTCATTCAAGTGTACGCCCCCTACTACAGGACATCCAAACGAAGAAGTCCAAATATTCTACGACCAAATATCTTGTGCAATCAAGGAAAATCCTGGCCACTTCTTAATAATAGGTGGTTATTTCAACGCCAAAATAGGCACTAAGGAAGACCCCTCTGAAATAATATTGGGAAATTTTGGAAGCGAAGGCAGAAATGATAGAGGCAAACAACTACTGACTTTCATTCTGGAAAACAATCTTTATCAAATGAACAGCTTCTTTAAAAAGAAAAACACAGAAGATGGACATGGGAAAGTCCTGATGGAAAAACAAGGAACGAAATCGACAATTTCTTAACAAACAAAAAAGAATTATTTAAAGACGTAAATGTGCTAAACCAGTTCAGTACAAGCAGTGATCATAGGTTAGTAAGAGCTAAAATAACGATATCAACCGAAAAAGAAAGACTCAAAATGATAAATAAGAAACAACCAAAGAAATGGACAAAACCAACTAACATTTAGGAGTTCGAAAAATATATTGGTAATATATTGAAAGATACCACAACAGCAGACATCAATATATTGAACAAACAAATAGTCAACACAATACAACAGGCTCAAACTAAATATTGTCCGACAAGCAAAAAAGATGAAAAACTGAGTCAACCCACGAAAACCCTTATAGAACTAAGGCGACAAATGAAAGGAGATAACACTACAAGCAAAGAAGCGATAAATCAAATAAATAAGACGATCACAAAGGCAATAAGAAAAGACATAAGAAACTACAATGTAGAAAAAACAAAACAGGCAATAGAGCAAAATAAGAACATGAAAGTTTTGAAGAGGAGCGTACAAAAGGGGAAAATAGAAATTAACAAACTGAGAAACAGCACTGGAGAAGAAACAACGAACAGAGATGAAATATTAAAAATAGTCGAAGAGCTCTACACAGAGTTATATAGATCAAGAAAAAAAGTTAACAATACGGAACCTCCAATTACACTAAAAACTGGGGTATTAAACCAAGGATCAGATTTAATGCCCGATATAACAAAATCAGAAATCAAAGAAGCCCTGAAGAAAATGAAAAATAATCGAACCCCGGGTGAAGATGGAATAGTATCAGAAGCACTAAAAATTGGAGGGGATGTATTACTTAAAAAAATTAAACAACTTTTCAATCTCTGCCTTCACAGCGCCAATATTCCAACAGACTGGAACAACGCTACCGATTAGCCTCCTCAGCCATATATATATATATATATATATATATATAAGTTGTTTACGCGAATACTAGTTAAGAGAATGGAAAGAAAATTAGAGACTTATCAACCAAGGGAACAGGCAGGATTCCGAAAAAGTTACGGAACAAATGACCATCTACAAAGTATAAAAACCCTAATAGAGAAAGCAGTGGAATACAATAAACCTCTAGTTCTAATATTTATCGATTTTCACAAAGCCTTTGACACAGTTGAGCTAAGCAAAATATTACAGGCGCTTAAAGAATGCAGGCTAGATTATAGATATACTAAATTATTATACAAAATATACCTGCAGGCAACAACCACTGTCAGATTACATACTAACAGTAATTGCATAAAAATAGAACGGAGGGTTAGACAAGGAGACCCAATGTCACCTAAACTTTTTAATACGGTGCTAGAACATGCTTTTAAGAATTTGGATTGGACGACAAAGGGAATAAAAATAGATGGAGAATATCTAAACAACTTACGTTTCGCCGATGATATACTTATAATAGCTGAAGATCTAGGTATGGCAAGAGAGATGGTACAGGAACTCGTTGTGGCTACATAAAGTGTAGGTTTAAATATAAATATCTCGAAAACAAAAATCATGAACAATTTGGTACCCAACCAGAACATCAGTATTGGTGGAAAAGAAATAGAACTCGTAGATAGATATAAATACCTGGGACATGAAATTATGATTGGCAGGGATGACCAGACTGATGAACTGAAGAGAAGAATCGGCCTTGGGTGGGCAGCATTTGGAAAACTGAGAGAAACTTTTAAAAGTGAGCTGCCCACATGCCTAAAGAGAAAGGTATTTGATCAGTGCGTCCTCCCAGTCTTGACGTACGGAGCAGAAACACTTACCTTAACAAAAGCAGCAGCTACCAAACTGAGAGTCACGCAGAGAAGAATGGAGCGGTCCATGTTAGGAATAACTCTGCGAGACAAAATAACCAACGAAGACATCAGGAGAAGAACCGGAGTGACTGACATCATCGAGAAAATAGCCAGACTAAAATGGAGATGGGCAGGACACATAGTCAGAATGACAGAAGACTCAATAAAAACTGGATGAGAGCGGTGCAACATAGACGGGGTTGGAAACATGAGGAAGAGGCCTATGTTCAGCAGTGGACTCTTGAGGCTGGATGATGATGATGACAGCACCTGTGACTATCTATATACTTTAAAAATCCTAATAGAAAAGACTAACGAATACAATCTCCCATTATGTCTGGTTTTTATATTTTATAGGCAATAGAAGAAGCATCAATCAACAACCGGATTAACTCCAGGAAAAATAAGGGAATCCGTATTAACGGAAGATACTTAAACCATCTTAGATACGCAGATGATGTAGTACTAATAGCCGACACGTGGAATGTACTGAATACGATGATTAAGGGGCTCCACACAGAATTCCTAAAAAAAGGACTAAAAATCAATTTCAGTACAACTAAACTAATGTCAAACAAAGATTACAAACCTATGATAAACATCCGAGGGACAGAGATAGAACACGTAGATGAATATACATATCTGGGTCAAAATGTTAAGGTAAGTAAAGAAAATCAGACTACCGAAATAAGCAGATGTGTAAAAACGGGATGGGCAGCATTCAGAAGACTCTCATACGTACTTAAAAATAAAAATATAGCTCAAAGACTGCGAACCAAAGTGTTTAATTCCTGTATCCTACCTGTACTTACATATGGCGCTCAAACCTGGACATTTACTAAAATAAACATGGAGAAAATCAGAATAACTCAGAGAGCTATGGAACGACAGATGCTGGGTATTTCACTTAAAGACCATAAAATCGAAATGAACACATTCGTAATGGAACAAAAGTAAAAGATGCTATTGAACATGCAGCTAAACTGAAATGGAAATGAGCTGGACATAACGAACGTCATAAAGAGGGCCGGTGAAATAAAGAAATCGGGAATTGGCGACCATATAAAGCCAAAAGACCACGAGGAAGACCGCAAATGCGCCGGAGTGACGATATTAAAAGAACTGCAGGACCAATGTGGAAACGTCTTACAAACAACAGAAATGAATGGCGAGAATTAGGAGAGACCTATATTCGGAAAGCCGAATAGAGAAAAGGGGTTAAAAAAATTTAAATAGAGTTTATGTAATCACAGAAAGTAAGCTTTTCATTAAAAATAACACCCAAATCCCGAATAGAAGAAATATAATTTAGTGGCTCATTAATAATATTATAGCTTGATTTAATTCTATTGACTTTAAAAAAACTTATAAAACAACATTTTTTACATTTAAGTGGAGTTTGTTCTGATTGCACCAATTTTGTAGTCGGTCCAAGTTATCTTGTAACAAGGCTTGATCTTTGTTCAAAAAAACTGTCAAAGTGTTTAGACGCATTTCAAAGTTTCTCTTAAAAATTTAAATATTTAAACGATTATTTCTTCACTTCTGAATATGTAAATAGTGAATAATATTAAAATCAAAATCCTGTTCGAGTCTAATCTAAAATAGCTCGCAAAGAAGTTAATTTTATAGTGGTTTAATAACTTAAGAAAAGTAATTAAGTATAAAAGTAAAAGTGATTTGTATACTAAATATTGGAATTGTGAGTAGATAAAATATACTTTTTTCATCTATTTGGATTTATATATTTAAGTAAACAACTGCAATTAGTTATAAGTATTATCCAATTTACATGAACTGGTATCACAACGAAAGCTGTAAAACAGCACCGGGTTTAGTCGGATTTTAAAATCCATTTAAAAGATGTCATCTTCCAATCAGCTACCACAAAATGCATCATACTCAAAAGCAGTTAGTCAACCACGTAGTATATTAATCCCAAGCAGAGATCAAGCTATTTTGTTTAACACTCTAGACAATTGTACAATTAATGACTATCTTAAAGGATTGAGTCAGCATATAGAACCGAAAAATATAATTTTCGCATCCCGTATATCAAACGGTAGAATATGCATATATCTATCATCCAAAAACCTAGTAGATAAATTCATAGCAGAAACAAAGAAAATAATAGTAAATGGAAATATACTAGAAGCGAGAAGACTAATAACTCCATCAGTCCGCTTAATTCTGTCCAATGTATGTCCAAGCATACCTTCTAACATAATAATGGACGAATTAATAAAACTAGGTTTAAATCCTCTCTCAGACATATCATATTTACGGATAGGAGCAACCAATCCTACCTTTAGTCATATTCTAAGCTTCCGAAGACAAATTTTCGTTTCATCTTTTCCAGACAACTTTGTACTACCTGAATCTTTTATTATCGAGTTGGAACAAACATCATACCGCATATTTATAGCCCAAAACGAAAATTGTTTCAAATGCAAATTAACTGGACACCAGGCAGCTAATTGTCCAAATATTTCACCTTCTAACCATCCTCACAATGATAGTGCAATGCAAACAGAAATAAGACAAAATTCATCAATAAATCATACTCAACAAGATAATCTACAAAATACTCCCGCAATCTCAAATACCACTCCCTCCACACTTACTACGTCTTCTCAAACCACATTACAAAGAGTAGCAATCCCAAATTTATCAATAAACCAAACCCAACAGTGCTCACTACAAAATACATCCATAAATTTGACCACTTCTTCAGTTAACCCTACAATCGCAACACCTACATCGTCTGAGTCATCCTCTAATACCCAAAAACATAAATCAACCTTACCCGAAACAAGTCAACACTTACCTCCAAATAAAAAAACACATATGAATTCTTACGAACCCCAAGTAACTTCGAACAAAGCAACCGGAAAAAGAACCCTAGAAGATGCAATCACGCCACCCTCCGAGGAAAACATTGAAAAACCTAAGCTTCAATTAAAGAAAAAAACCAAAACTGATGACAAAAACTTAAGAAATGATATACCAAATCTCCAAACATTATTGGAACCAGTTAGAGAATATGTAGAAAGGGAAAAGCAATTGTTAAGCTTTGATCAAGTAGTGGATCTATTCGAAAATATACAAGGATCAAAAGACATAATCAGCGTAACAAAATTGTACTCAGAAGACTCTTATGTACTTATAAAGTTTCTAACGGAATTACATTCATACTACATCGACAAAAGAATGAAAACCATAAGCACCAAATTAATACGAAAACTTGGCAAACACATAGGTTTACTCTCTACAGTGAAAACTTCATTATCGGAAGAAGATTCCGACTTATCGGTAAATAATTCCTCTAAAGAATAATAATATCACTGTTGACTTCATGTCTGTTTCATCACAAGTCTTAGGAAAAAACATGGATATTAAAAAACACAATAAGTTATCTTAAAGACTCAGAACTGTATCAATTATTGTAATTTTTTCTAGCTTTACCTGTATTATATTTTTTAGGTCGCTAATAATCCTTGTGGTTGCAGCGTAAATAAATAAAAAAAAAAGGCTTGATCTTTTAAGCTATCTATAACTTTCGAAAATTTCAAGTGATCTGCCTACATTAGACATTTGCTATTTAGGAAACAGGAAGTGATGTCTTTAAAGAAGATAATAAAAATAAGTGGAGAAATTTGTATACAAATGCTACAATAATTTTCAATGTTGTCTTTCTCACCATTTTTAAATATAGGAACAACGTAACTTTCATTCCATGAAGAATAAAACATGAAGGTTTCCAGAGATCTATAAATAATATAACAAATTACAAGGATACAGATATCAGTCATGGTAATCTTAGAAGGACCAATATTTGTACTAAAGTTGCTATTTTATGCATGGATAGGTACGTAAAGGTTGTTTTTATTTGGTAAATACGCAGTTAGATAGGTTATGAATAGATCGCTTATCATTGATGTACTTCCAAAATGATTTTAAATAATTTCTTAGACCAATATCTATACCTTGAATATACTTGCTATAGCAAATTTCAGACAGTTGTTTTTATTTAGCTCGTAGGTGGGACAATCTAATAATATAGTCATCATCAGAATGATTATTAACATAAATATAGTGAACATATATTTTCTCCAGAGTCAGTCTTCTAAGATCAGCAGAGAACTACTTGGGAAAAGTTGAAGTTCTATATTTCTTCAATGGTAAAAAGTAATCAATTCCTATAGAGAGAACTTTGTAGAAAAATTTTGTAACAACATCAATATCATTAACCATACATACCTGCCAGTCTATGGAAACAAGGAAGTTGTTAAGCGCAATATAATGGCTATTTCGAAAATCATAAAACAACTCATCATAAACCAACTTATTTCGATTTGTTTCTTTTACATCGAGGTTTAAGTAACATTCATAACCCACATAATGGATGCTAATATTATAAAAAACTAAATATAAAAATACATTACAATTATTGGGAATACTATTATGTTAAAATAATTTAAAACAAACCAAAGGTTTAAGCAATATTTACAGCTGGATCACCTGAAGGGCAATGCACATTTACACCAAACTCATCATTCTCCCATGAAAAACATAAATATACTATGCTGAGTATTCAACAACATTTTCCACAGTTTGACAATGCCAGTTGTATACTTCGCGAGGTGATTGTAAAAGTATGTAAACACCACCTATCAAAAACTTGACTTCATAGTAGACAAGTTGACATAAGATATATATCTGCTCAACCCAATCTTCACGGATACTAATGGTTTGTGATTTTAGCTTGTTGTTAACAAACACTAGTAAACCACTGCCACTCAACTTTGCACTGGTTCTCTAGGATCTACCTTACACTATCAAAAGAGTTGCTTCAAATATTTGGCTTGCAGTCATTAGAGCAAAGAAGAAACATGCATTGTGTTGTGTTTATTCATAATATCATTAACAATGTTAAATATAAGACATGTGGTTTGATCAACTTTATTAGGTTTCATGTGCCAAAGGTCAACCTAAGGGTAAACAGTAATGAACTATTTTCTTGTAGTCCATATAATTCTTGTGCAATAATAAACTATATGCAATATCAGTGTCATGAGTTAATAAAGATCTGTGATATAGACCTCTTTACCTGTAGTGTAAGGGATATTAAAAAATGTTATGAATAGATAAGTAATGGACTGATTTTAAAATTTTATTAACTTGTGTCTTTTTTTTAATGTGTTTTACTTTCTGTGTTTTTATTTTGTACTTGTGTGTATATTGTAGTTTTTGTGTGTATATTCCTATATCAAGTAATGAGCACTCTTACATGTAATTACTACCTAGGTGGTGTTTGTAAGTTTTAATAAATAAATAAATAAATCTATCACATCTGTAGATACTAAAACCATCACGTTTAATTTCACAATCAGTTTTGTTATAATTCAAGTTACTCTTCGCTAAAATATTCTACAAGCCGCAGGAAATAGTTTTCAGGATCTTGGAAATCTTCATTCGAATGCCTCCAACATTTTGATAAAAAACTGTTAATGGGAAGGAGACTACCTGTTTTGTAGTTTAACTTCACCAACTGTAGAAACACCGCTGCTGTATCTAATGCATAGATTGTTATAACATTTGATTATAATTATCAGTTATTTATGTCAGATCATATCTATTTTTATATATTATTATTTATTTTATTATATTATTTATTTATTTGTGCAATCTGTAATGGAGACGTTAGGACACAGTAATATAGTCTATAAATAAAAACTGTCTACTTTTGCATAATAAATATATTTCTTAGTTAATAATATACATATTTTCAACATTAATAATACACATATGAAGCGGCGTATGGTGAATATACAGAATATGGATACACAGCAGGAGCTACATAACTGGAATAGGCAAGCGGTGCATCGACGTATGCAGAAGAGTAGGCAACCACAGGAGCTTCAACAAACGGAGCAGCTAAGAACTGTGCTTTTGGATCAGCTTTTGGTAATGGCTTTGGTTCAGGTGCTGGTGCAGCAGCGGAGAAAGCCATAAGAGCAACAACAAGAAGTACCTAAAACAAGTAAAAAATATTGTTCAAATTTATGCACTGTATATTCTATTTTTTATAGTAGTAGTTTCATAGAATCTACGACACAAATTTTGTTTCTGATGACTAAACGTCTTTTACTTTTTAAAAATTCTATGATTGATATATGTTTTTCTCCCTATATACTGATGAGACAATTATCATCATTTTAGTCTTTCGTTTTCTCTTTTGCCATTATATTTGAGAACCATTAAGTGCTTTATTATTTTCTCTTGATTATTGATTTTTCATTTATTATGAAATTATTATTCCTCTTTGAATTTTTAATACTATCAGTATATGATAATAATAAGTATTGCAGTATTTAGCACTCTTAGCGTATGTCCGGTCAATATACATTTCGCCATGTGTTTGACGGTCTATATTTTCCCAATGAGAGTTATGTTGTCTTCGGCTCCAGACTTTTTTCGATCGCACGTTGGTACTTTGTAGCTAATGACCCTCTGACAAGTTTATCAGTTGTTTTATTGCCCTGTATTCCCCAGTAACCTGGAACTCATACCAGTTTGACACGGTTATGTTTCGCCAGTTTCTCTAGCTATTCCTGTACTACTAGTCTGAGCTTTGAAAAGCCACCATGGCTGCTTGGCTATCTATGCATATATCGAGGGCATATTATTTATTGATAATTTTGGAAACGAAACTTAAGTAATGTAAGTTTTCTAAAACAAGTGAAACGTTTTTCACACCAGGAACGAATGACTCAGAATATAAAATGATCGCTTTTATAGGTTATGAGGACTTTTAGAAAGCTTTTGACAAGGAGGCAAATCAGGCTAAAATGTAGTGCAAAAAAGTTTGCAGAAGGTAGAAATTTATGACCTGCATTTACGTATAATTAAAAATATGTACTGGCACCAGTGTACCAATATCTGTATTGGTCAGAATCCAACGTAACCACCGAAGTGTGACTGAAATATCTGACAAATATGAATTATAATTAAACACTTCTAAATTCAAACTTATTGTTGTCATGCAGCAGCACATACAATCAATAAAAATGTGACCATATGCAACAGATTTGACCATATCGAATATAACTAGAAACACTTAATAGCATTATATAAGCAGCAATCTTTATATGTTGATAACTATATATTCTCCACTTTTTTGTATAAAGCAAAGAGCTAGTCTTTAACAGATACATTGTTGAAAAAGCTTTGAATAAACTGTTCTATTGGAAATAATTAGTAGCAGTGGAGAAGTAGTATATTAATAATTAATACCTATACAGAAATACTTAAATGACGTTTATTTGTAAAGACACCGAAATATTCGAAAATCAGTTTGGAGATGAAACAGCAATGCTGAAATTGCTGAAACAACAATGGCCACAAAAATATCAAATGGTAAAATTGTTCCATCACATTAAAAATTAAAGAAAGGTAAAGCTAATCAATGGAGAAACAGTATATTAGTAGCTGGTTACAAAAACAAGATAGACATATAACAATACACAAACTACAGGGCAATAAAACTACTTATTTACACCATGAATATATGGCAGTTCTGATCGACGGTTACGCAAAAAAACCGAAATATCTGTTAATCATTTTGGATTTGCAAGGCAGATCAATAGCAGAAGCAATTTTTATTATAAGCCATTTGATAGAAAAATGTAAGACTACAGAATTAAATGCTCGTATTAATCTTTAAAAATATACGATAGAATTACTAGAATTATTCTGTGGAGAAAGATTATAAGAGATATACGAGGCATGTGTTTTAAGTAAGTACCGTTTTGCGAATCCGCCGCCGCAGCGCTACGGACGGCGTTCTGCGCATGAGCGCTGGTTACCTACATCTCTTGTCTACGCACTGACGCCATTACAGTCATCATTGTATACTTGTTTACTCCAGTGTTTAAGATGCCTCCAACAATCGTGAGACACGCTAATTGTGAAGTACGGGCTGTTATACGATTCCTTAGTGCTAAAGGCATAAAACCGATCGATATTCATCGTGAGATCGTTGAAGTTTACGGACAAAACATTATGAGCATGACAAAGCATGATGAAGAACGGAGTGGGCGTCCTTCGGTCGTTAATGAAAATTTGGTGCAGAAAGTGGACGAAAAGGTGAGAGAAAACAGACGCTTTACAATTTCATCATTGTGCTACTGCTTTCCTTAGTATTCTCGTAGTGTTTTGTATCGCATTGTTACCGAGAACTTGAATTACCGGAAATCGTGTTCACGTTGGGTTCCAAAAATATTGACGAATTTGCACAAAACCCAACGTTTAGGCAGTGTATTGACTTTCCCTCAGTGAAGGTGAATATTTTTTAGACCAAATTGTTACTGGTGATGAAATGTGGGTGGCCTACGTCACACCAGAATCGAAACAACAATCCATGGAATGGCGACATTTATCATCACCCAAAAGAGTGAAGTTTAAACAAACAATTTCTGTCCGGAAAATCATGTGCACAATTTTTTGGGACAGAAAAGGAGTATTGCTAGTGGAGTTTCTGCCTCGTGATGAGACAATCAATGCAGCGTCTTATTGTGAGACATTGAAAAATCTGCGTCGTGCAATCCAGAACAAAAGACGTGGTAAGTTGAATAAGGGTATCGTTTTGCTGCATGACAATGCCCATCCACATGTGGCTAATCAGACCAAAGATCTCATCAAATCATTTAAATGGGAAACTCTAGATCATCCTCCATACAGCCCTGATCTGGCGTCCAGCGACTACCCTTTGTTCCAGCACTTAAAGAAACACCTGGGCGGTCAGCGTCTTCAAGACGATAACGAAATCAAAACATTTGTGATGCAGTGGTTAACAAGTCAGGCGGCAGAATTTTATCAGGAGGGTATTCAAAAACTGTTGCCACGTTATGACAAGTGCCTCAATATTCACGGAAATTATGTAGAGAAGTAGATTAAGGTACAGGCTTTCATGTAAAAATAAAATTATTGCCATATCTTTGAACGTTTTTTTTTAATTCCAAAATGGTACTTACTTAAAAAACACGCCTCGTATATGAGAGAATAATAACTAGTGTACTAAGAGGTGTGAGGGAGACTGATAAATTTCAAGTGAAAGTAATATTGCATCAAGACCCAGTACTTAGTACTGATTTATTTTATTATTTTTGATCAGATAACAAGGGCATCATAGGGTAAAATTTTCTGTTACTTAAGGTACTTAATGATGTAGAGCTAGTAGAAAATACTGAAAGGTATTTATTAAGAAAAAAAGCGAAATAGTTGAGACAGATTGTTAAAGAAAGGGTTTTAAAACTTAGTAGGACAAAAACAGATTATTTGAAATATTCAATAAAAGTTGGAGACGAAGTTCATAACGAATAAGATAATAACTTTGGATGGTGAGACGTAATGGCAAATAGTATGTAAATACATGCAGTAGAATTACGGTGGATTAATATAATGGAAGGAGGAGAGTGACGTGTTATGTGATAGATGAATTTGAAAGGTAAATTCTATAAAACTGACATGACTGTCAGACTCAAGAGAAGGCGGTAATAATTAGAATCGCATATTATTTTTTATTCGGAGGAATGTTATATCAGGGACTCTAGGGAAAAGACTTTCAGGAAAAAGAAATAATAATAGTGAATGTATGTAACGGAAATAAAAGTTCGTATGTGAATAAGGCAAATAAGAAAAGAGGATAAAATTAAAATGAAGTAGACTATATTAAAGAATGTCTAGGATGGTTTAGGCACCAATTAATGCAAAAATAAAAGAACTTAGGTTAAGTTTAGGTATGTTCAGCGTCAAGATTCTAATTACTAAATACAAGGAATTGTTAAATTGAAAGTTTTTTTAAGGAGTAGGAGAGAACGACCAAAGAAGACCCAGTGGAAGACGCTAAGGCAGAACATGTCAGTAAAGGAGTTGATATTGCTATGGAGATATAGAAATATATAAAAATTAAAGAAATTTATGGAAAACAACAAGACAAATTACAGATATAAGCATATCCTTCGACAGTTCAGATCGAAGATCTCCATTTCGCAAGAGGGGTCCAGGTTAAATATCCTGGATCGGAAATTTTTGTGGGGGTATCATGGTGGAAGCCATTCACTAATCTAATACAGATTTAAAAAAAATTAGGATTGCGATTATAATTGACAACTTTTTATAGTCAATTATATATAGGAATGCCACAGGAAGCAAAAAAAAAAAGATAAAATATAAGATAAAAGGAGTAAATTTAATAGAAATTTGGCGATATAGAACACTCTTAAATATAAATGATAAATTGTAATATAAGCTTTATACAATTGGTAAAACACAAACATCCCTAATCATTAAAAATATTGGTAATTAAACAAAAAGTACTCACCAGTTTAAACATTTTGATTTTAATGTATTGATAAGCTTGGTAGACCAATAAATTTTATTAGATACCTTTTAAAAAAATTATTGTTTATTTATACTATTTTTAATAGTGCAATATATTGCAGGTGGGGTTACTAACCTTGCCAAAATACTCTTGATAGTATATTTAATATTATCGAATTACTGCATAGAAGGAAGAAGGTGAAGTATTGTTCTGCATAATAATCTTCATACGGTGGTCATTAATTTAGGTCTAGGTCGACAGTATTTGGATTATCTTGATTATTTTAAGAACTATTTAATGGTACTTTATGGTCTTATCAGTAATTTAAGCAATTAACCATCGATTAATTAAAGAAAAATATGATACCGAAAATTTCAGATTTTGAATAAACATTTAAAAATAAATATAGTGCCTTAAGTTACAAACATCGTTAAAAAATCGTTAAAAGAAATAAATTGTATGAATGCCCAGGATGATGGAATCTACTGGACTCTCTTGTTCTGAATAAACACCTCAGAAAGGAATAACAGTTTACTGTCTTTAAAGGACACGATCTCTTTACAAGGTTAATACAACATACAGTAATTCGTACGTCGGTTTCTCGGAAGATCACAAGCATAGTTCTGACAATCTTTCAATCCAGATTCTCTAGTGCGTGGCCTGTCTTGGGTAAGGCCAAATGCTTAATGTGATAATTGCACACGATTTTCTTCAAATTAGGTAGGGCACGCCATATATCCTCGTAGCTTGCCCTATCTGTACACGACTTCCTGGTCACTATATACAGCAAAGATCGAGAACCATCTTCTAATCTCAGTACTCTTCCAACTTTAGGCTGCTGATTTTTTAACTCGTCCAAACGACCGAACTTCTTATAGGATACGAACGAGATTCCTTTAGTCATCTCAAGATCTTTGGCAACACAGTGAGCTAGAGAGACGTTATGAGGAATACTAAAAAGATCCTGCTGAACTTCTGTAGTCACGCCGAGTCTAGCATTCTTTCTCTCTGCGTAATTTGACATAAATTCAATAAAGCTTGGTCGCCGGTCGTCATCTTTGATCTCATGTTGAAGAGTTCGTACTTCTTCTGTTTCATTTGAGCCAGCATAATGTACAGGATGATTTATATGAACTATTTTTGGTTTACCTTTGGGCAAATTCTTCATTCTGTATATTACGTCATTTATTCTCTTTTTAATTTCATACTGATCTTCCCATTGTCTTTGCAGTTTAGGAGACAAGCCTCGACGACATTGTGGATTATAAGCTTATTGTGGATTATAAAGACATAGCATTCGTTTTTGCATCGAGAATCATATTGATCTTTCACTCTGTCACTGGCTAACTGGATGTGTTGTTGGACAAATTCATGAATGTTGTTCATTCTTAATTTTAGGCGGTCGACATATTCTTCGCTTGCAACATGTTCTTTGGAAGGTCTGCAGTCAAACTCTAGGTCGCAGGGCAAACGAACTTCACGACCTAACATTAGGCAGGTTGGAGTTTGGCATGTAGTGTCATTTACAGCCGGGCGGTAGGCCATTAGGAACAAATGAATGTGCTGGTCCCAATCTCTTTGATGTTCGGATACAACTTTGGACAGGTGTTTACCCATCCTTCGGTTCATCCTCTCGACCATTCCATCTGATTGAGGATGCAGGGGTGTCGTTCTGGTCTTATTGACATCAATAAATTTACAAACGATTTGAAAAGGGTTGACTCGAAGTTTCGCCCTTGGTCGAAGTGAATCTCCAAGGGAAAACCAAATCGGCTAAAAAATACTTTAACAAGTATCTCTGCAACGGTAGCAGCTTCTTAATTTGGTATCGAATAGGCCTCAGTCTAATTCCTGAAATAACCAATGGCTTCCAGGATAGATTTATTTACTTTATTCGTCTGTGGAAATTGACCTACAACGTCGATTGCTACTCTTTCCATAGGACTACCAAAATCGTACTGTTTCATGGATTCCCTCTTTTTACCAACTGGGCCATTACTTTAACATTTCCGGCACCATCTTCTTACATCATCTTTACAGTTCATCCAATAGAAGCGTTCTCGAACCTTTTGCAGATGTTTTCGTAACACCAAAGTGTCCACCTGATGTACCGTCATGCAACTGACGCAATACTTCTGATACTTTACTTTTAGGTACAATCAACTGAAGCTTAGATTATGTACCATCATCGTTTTCGAAGGTCCTATACAGAAGATCATCTTTTAGGACTGGCAATTCCATTGGCTTCAGTAAGACTTGCCTTCTGGACTAGATGCACTAATGTCTTGCTAAGTAGGTCTCTCACTTCGACGCATCCAATCCAATACTCTTTTTATACAAAGATACTTGAGCGTCTTTTTACTGTTGAGGCTGCCATTGATCATTAATGACGGTGGTTCCTCTTACGGGGCAAAGTCGTTCTTCTAACAGTGATTACAAATTGCACTGCATGGCTGTCTTGACTGAGCATCAGCATTTGAATGACTTTTTCCAGCCCAGTGTTTGATCTGTTCTAGCTTTCTAACTGTTTTATTTTCTGTTTGTAAAATTTTCTTGCAATTTACGGCAAATGTGACCTACGTTGCCACCATTCCAACATCTGGGTTCGCGTCTCTTCGGCATCGTGTTACGAACTACTTCCCGTACGATTTCCTTCAGAAGTTTATCGTTTTGTTCGTCACTTTTTTCAAAGGTTCCCGATAGCTCCGTAAAGCTTGACTAGGTGTTTCGTGTTTCAATGCAATGGCGAGCGCTTCATCTAAAACTTTCGGTTTTGCTAGTCGTAAAGCTTTTTGTAGTTCACTGTGTCTCAGCCCATTAATGAAGGCATCTACAGCAATTTCTTTCAAGATGTTGTCTGGCGCCTCCGGATAAGTGAACAGCGCTGTACGAGCAACATCTGCTTCAAATTCTTGCAAACTCTCACTTGCTCGTTGACTTCTACTTCTTATTTGTACTTTGAAGACTTGTTGTAGATGGGCATCTCCGTAACGTTTGTCTAGTCGAGTGAACAAGTTCTGATAATATTGTTCATGGCCCTTAGGAATCGATCTAAGGATATCCGCAGCTTCATCTCGTAAAGCAGCAGTCAAGGAAACAGTCTTTTCTTGTTTTGTCGAATGATTGGCTTTCGCAATAGCTTTAAGTTGTCTGAGGTATATAGACCAAGAAGACTTTCCATCAAATAGTGGCAATTTGAATCTCATATAATGTGTCGTTTCATCTCTAGGTGATTCTCCTTTCCCTACAGGATCTAAAACTACTGCATTCACTGGTGATAGCACTTTTGTATTGGTTATCATGCTCTCTAACTGTTCGATCTTCTCTTCTACTTTATCGAATGTTCTAGAAACTTCTTCTAATTACCCATTCTTCTTTCTAGAAGTTTCTTCCATCATATGAGAAACATTTTCAAATTTCTCATCGTTTTGTGTAGCTGCTTTTTTAATAATTTGAAACGTTTATCGAATTTTTTGGAAACATTCTTATCATTCCTTCTAAAACCTTCTTCGATCATTTGAAAAACATTGCTTCTCTTGCTGATTGAAAATAGAATGACTCTGGGTCATCTCCATTCTTGTTGAGAACATTCAGTCGTTCTTGGAGGATCTTCTTGGACCCGCTGCAGTCTTCATCGCGTTCTTCTAGTTGCTTTAAGTTTTACTGAAAGTTCCACTAGCAGCATCTTTGGTCAGGCACACACGTACTTTTTAAATGTTCTTTCGTATAAAGATCACTACCGAACTACGCGGATGTTCCCGACGAACAATACTTTTCAGAAGTTCAAAAGTCTTTTTCAAAAGTTACTGCTGAATTTATTTTTAAATAAATCAATTATCTTTACACCGTGACACCAACTGTGATGTCTTATCAACTAACTTAACTCATAACACCGCTGCATATATATATAGCAAAAGTATTATTCTACAATCATCTGGAGTAGTCCATCTCTATATTCTTCCCGTCGGAAGAACCATCGAAGACAGGCGCTATTTAGAACGTCAACAATTGAATATTCTAGATTCATCCTACTAAAAATTGTGACAGGTACCACGCATCAGAGGTGAGCTATTTCGTTACAATAATAATTTTATTCCTAAGTATTTATGATGAAAACTGTTGTTTTCTTTCCAACATCCCTTTGATTATTTTTTCCTCTTTTTTAACCTTAGTATAAATTACAATTATTCGTTTTAATTTTTTTTTCAACTTTAACGTGCTCGGCTACTATGGCCACTTACACAGATACTATAACATGAATTTTCATTACACAAACATTAAGTGTTACATTAAGAATATGTTACAATAATACGGAATGATAATAATATGTTATACAATGTCTAAATTAAAATCTAATTATATTTTTTGATATAAGTGTTCATCTCTAAGGAATTGTAGCACAGCTTTTATTTGGTCAGGGTTGTTTAGGATATCTCGTACTTCACTTTTGAGTTTGGATTGTAATCTTCAAGCCGAATGTTGATGGCATTCAGTGAGAATATGTTTGATTGTCAAATATGATTGGCAGATTTGACAGGAGGGACGGATGCTAGAGGACATTAGGTAGCCGTGTGTGAGTTTTGAATGTCCTATCCGAAGTCGTCTTACAATGAGGTACGCCATCAGGGATCGGTACTAAGTCCTATACTTTTTAATCTAGCAATAAGTGATTTATGCTCTCACCTCATTTCCCCTATTAAACATATCATGTATGCTGATGATTTAGTACTTTACTGTCATGGACAAAACTCTTCTACCACCTCGAAGCTTATTCAAACTGCTGTTGACACACTTTTAAAAAAAAACTAGTGACATGGGGTTATCTTTATCCTATGTAAAAACTAAAATTATAAACTTTAGTAGACGTCCCCCTTCTCCATCTCCACTTATTTTGATCAACAATGTCCCTCTTCCTGTTGTTAAACAATGCAAAATTCTCGGATTAACGTTTGACTCACGACTAACTTGGTAGCAACATATATTTGCAATAAAAGAAGAAACGAGCATAAGACTAAACATAATAAAAACTCTATCACATCATTATTGGGGATCTGACGAAAACTCACTTCTTAAAATATACAGATCACTAATACGCTCCAAGCTAGATTATGGTTGTCACATATATATATCCGCCTCCAAAACATATATTAACCTTCTAAACTCAATTCACAACACAGCCCTTCGTCTTTGTATTGGTGCTTTTCGATCTAGTCCTGTAGATAATCTTTATTGCGAACCTCCTCTTTGTATAAGACGAAAACAACTGCTACTCTCTTATGCAGCATCGGTATCAGCTAACCCCTCTAATCCAGTGCATACCTTATTTGTAATGTCCACATATAATTAATTACATCAAAAAATCAAAACACCAATTTTCATTTAAGATTGGCTATTGTAATGACGTTTATATGATTAGAAACAAAACATTAATGTTTAGACATTCCATGTGGTATTATGTGGCATATTTGGTTTTGGTAACAATTTAATAACAAAAATCAAATCGAAAATAAAATATTAATATAATAATGTCAATAATTTCTTGTATAACAAAAATTGTTTTATAAAAACTACCCACATTTTTATTTACTAAACTGGGCTTCATTTTTTTTTTATTTCCACTCTGCCAAATTTTTTATTTCACGTTACATCCAAATAATTCACAATCATTGTTTTTAATTTGTACTAATTTAGACTTCATTCAAAAAGTTCACAAACGCCAACAATACGAAACATTATGTAAGGAATAAATGGATTAACTCTTTCGGAGGAATAAACTTCAAAGTGATTGTCATTCCTTTGATATCTTGATAAATTGTTCGATTTCTTTCAGTAGCATCTTTGAACTCAAAACAAAATGACGAAGTTGAGCTTAAAGCTTAAAGTTTTTGTAGCAAATACTATAACGTTCAACATTTTGTTAATAATTAAAAACTCTATATTTTTTAGAAATTTGTCACTTACTCTAATTAATGCATTGATTGCATTAATTTTCTTAAGGGTTATATACAAGTAATTTATTTCAATAAAAAAGTAATAGATTTTCTTTAGAAACATAAATATTTGTGACTTAGACCTAGTTCTAGGCCTTGCATAACAATACTTTATATTCTGATCACGATTTATATCTTAACTAAAATATTTGACAAGGTTAGTAACCCCACTTGTATTAAAATAGTGTACGATTTGGCTTAGTATAAATATGCAAGAAGTTTTAAACGGTTCATCAGATAAAATTGATTAGTTTGCAAAGCTAATTATCAAAACTAAAATCAAAATGTTTAAATTATTGGTAAGTACCAAATATTGTCTTTAAATATTAAAAAATCAAGTGGTAGTTTTACCTTGCTTTACCTTTTAACAAATTTTGTATATCAGATCCTTTAAGTTAAGCTAGTGATTAGTTTCTTTTCTGATATTATCTTTAAAAGTCGTAGTCATAAAAAGCACCGAAAACCATAGCAAAAATCAGGGATTCTTTCTTGAAGAAATCACTTTTTATACAATTTTAGAAGTATTTGTTGCTTCATCGTCATAAGTGGCTCGACAATCCGTTGTGGATCTTGGCCTGCTCACAAAGAAGTCGCCACTCCTGTCGATTCATGGCAACTTCCCTACATTTTCTGACCCTTAGAATCTGGTGGTCTTCTTCCACATCATCAATCCATATCCTTCGTGGTCGTCCTCTATTTCTTATGCCCTCTAGTTTTAAAAATGTTATCTGACATCCTAGTAATATGTCGAGCCCATCTAAGTCTCTGCACTTTAAAGAATTTCACAATATCTGGATCGGTGTATAACTTATATAGTTCAAAGTTGTATCTTTGACGTCATAGCCCATTTTCATTTACGGCCCCAGAAATATTTCTAAGAATTGTTTTTCTCTCAAAAATACCAAGAAGTGTTTCATCATTTTAAGATAAGATCCAAGTTTCAGCCCCATATATTAAAACCAGTCTTATTAAGGTCTTGTATATATTGAGCTTTACTGCAGGTTTTATATTTTTATTTTTTAAATGTTTCTGGAGACCGTGACCAGTTCTGTATGCTATGTATATGTCTTTTTATTTCATCGCTTGTCGTGTTTGTTGCGTTTACCAGCGATCCAACATATGTTAATTCTTTGACTTTCTTTAAGGTATAGTTGTTAATTTAAATTTTTTGTTGGATAACTCTGAGATAGCGCG
>NW_027313173.1:0-23284 GCF_040954645.1 Diabrotica undecimpunctata
GCGCTATCTCAGAGTTAATAAAACAGACTTTCTGGGATTCTTTTTCCAGCGGAAGCCTATTTCTTTTAAAAGTTTCCATAACGTACTTCGACTCATTTCTGGGTAATCCTTATCATCTCGAACTGAGACAAGAACTTTATCCAATGTTGGAAATTCTTGTCTAAAGAAGAATTCATGCACTTTCCGTCGAAGTCCTTCTTTAAAATGATATTCTATTTGAAATTTTGGTTTCCCTGGAGCATTACGTGGCATTTGAAAACTACCACATTTCTCTTCTTTAATAACTCTGTAAATCGTAGATTTCCCAACACCAAGTGTACTGCTAACTAACTCAACGGTCTCATCAACACTTTCACATAAACGTTTGTCTGTAAATGATTTAAAACAATGAAATATTAATGTTTTTTCATTAACTGTTAGAGGACCAATTTTTCGGCGTTTACACGGCACTTCCAAATTTTCCATAACACTAGTATACACAATAAACTGCACCTTGCAACTGAAGTACCTACTTTTAGTGAACTGTTAAGAATTTTGAATACGCCACTTGGACCTTCCTATATACAAAATGGAAAAACCCACTATCACATTTTCTGTGGAATAAGTTTAGAAGGTAATTATCTAGTCAATTACTGTCGTAGATTCCTGGAATTAAAGAATTAAATGTTTGATTGTTGAAACCCTTACTTCGTGGAATGTACTTATTTCAGATAAAATAAAACGTTTTATTTTATCTAAAGAATTAAACTTTATTTTGCAAATAGATAAAATAAAACGTTTTATTTTATCTAAAGAATTAAACTTTATTTTGCAAATAGGTAGGTACTTATTAAACTTTTATTGGTTATATATAACCAAATAAACATCTTACATTTCTTGCAAATTCATTAGTACCTGTTAACCTCCATCACTCCGACACTGGCAACCTTATTTAGGGATTAGTGACCCTCACAACTATTGTATTCTATTCTGCTCCAACCTTTATACCTGGTGGTCATACTCAATTTAAATTGTTTTCCTATATACTTCTGTAAACTTGTTGACAAATATCTGTTTTTCATTGAGTCACCCGTATCAACAGTTTAGGGATTTGCATACATAATTTATTGTTTTATTACTCTCTCATACATAAAAATACATTATAGAACTCAATTGCATTTGTGGGGTAGAGAGAGTATGGCTCGGACGCGAGTACGTTAGCCACAGATTTTTAGTTGTTATTTTTTTTAGCATGAACCCAATTGTAGTAAACCATCAATTATTAACCCCGTATGTCATAATTGGCACGTATTTCGACTAAGTTTCTTTTAAAATTTCGTGCTGAACATATTAAATAACTAGTATTATTTTCTCGTCCCATCTCTATACAAATTCATGATTAACAAATCTAGATGATACTGCCACTCCTCCGTTTCTCTAGAGATTTTTACACCAACAAAGATTTCGGTGTTGTGTCTACATTAATAATAATTCCAACAGACATGAATTATATAACATCCTTCGCCCGATAAAGGCTCTATTCAAATCCAGATGGTAATTTTCGCCATAACATCCTAAATGTAGGTGTACTTGAAGTAAATTATAAGAAGGAAATAAAGAGATAAGCGACGGCTAGAGCCCACGTGTAATTTTTTTAGTCCTCCAAGAAAGGAACGCAACTGCATAACGAAGGGAATTGTTGTTGTTGGCGGTTTGTGATGCAAATTAGTTGGCTAGTGTATTTGTTCAGCGAGATGGCGTATTAAAGTCTTTTTTAGAGATAAATTTGTTCTTTGTTTGAGAGGCCGTACGGTTCGTTAACCTGCGCGTTCCTTGTTGTAGTCGCTAGATAATAAAAAATGATAATGTATGTAGGAAAATACAGTCCACATGAAATATTTCATGTAAAAAGATCTTTTTTCGAGATTCTCTACAAAATTCACACAAAGATTTTAATTATATACGAAATAATAAATTTTATGTGTACAAAATGTGTAAAAGAATTTGTAAACACACAAGAATTCACAAATTGAGGAAATTTTTTAGCAGGTAGGTATGGAGTTTTTTTTTATTTTATACGTCCCATTAATAAAAATTTGCAAATCAAAAAAGCCTCCTCATTAATATATATTTTAGTATACACTATCTTAATGCACGAGAAAGTAATTAAGAAATTAGTATAGTATTAAGGTATACATAAAAAGATTAAAAGGTTGTAGACCAGGGCGAATCTATGAAAAAACGAATGTGATGAAAAAACTGAATGCGATTCTGATCTTTGTTGAAAAATTTGTGTGTTAACTTAAGTAATAATAATTATCTTATTCTCCCTCTCAAATAGATACTGATGAAACATGTTTTGATGTATTTCCCCTTGTTCCAAAATAGCAATATATACGAAAAACAGTTACAGTTTTTAGCTTACTTTCACTTATCCCGATTGCGTCACAAACGCGTTGATTTATACATAATATAGTCTTTAAAAGTTTACCATTGTCTCTTTCCATGGTAAAGTATTTATGCACATTTGCAATAAATTCATCAATAACCAACTTACGTCTAGGCATGATTGTCACTTGAAACTACACGTTTGAATTACAATATACTGAGTTTAGATCAATATGACACAAACTTTCTAACTGTTGTGCTTGAGAGGTAAAATATAAATTAACCGCTTACAAAGATCCTAAACACATTAAGCACATTAGCCTAATGATATTAGGAATGTCGATTGTAATTTAATTATGTTTGATAAAAAGTTTAAAAATGGTTGGAAACCGTACATAAACAAATTAAAATGTTTCCCACAATTATTTTATTTTTTATTTTATTCTTTTATTTTATTTCTATATGCGATGTTTTGCTTTGCTATGAGTTACATAGCAAGCTATTATCTGTGGGTGTTTCAATACAATGATATGCTTGTGAGCTAGTCGCCACTGTAGTCTTTTCTGTGTCGGAAGTGACGATGGAAAGAAAACTGAAATATATATGTGCGGAACATTCATTGTTAAAGAACAATATTTTCAAAAAGTGTTTAAATAGAAAACGTAAATGGGTTTATAAAATTAATAGAGAAAGGGCGATATTTGGAGAGTTTTAGATTAGAACATTAGAACTAATTAGATTTCATTGGAAAGTATAAAAAGTGGGGTGTCTATCCAATATCATCATTCAGTGGTGCAACTATTATAATGCGTATAAAAAATACACAAGACTAATCACTTGTAACTCCTCTGCAACCTCAAACCTTGTTCCTATTTTGATAGTATTTTGATCGTTAATCCCATAGGGCCAGACGAATTATAACATTTATTAATTTTTCCATATCCATATCGCTCGCTAGACATGCGACTACTGGCGATGGAATCCAACATTCTTGAATACCAAACCGAAGGGCATACTAGCCCTACTAGCATCGCATCGCACTAAATCGCGCGCTATTTGAACAAGGCTCTTAAGATACAAGTGTTTGATATCATCCTATCGCTGATCGCGCCATAGCAGTCTGTGTGAACGTACATTAACCTGTAATCGCAGACGTCTCAAAAATGGTACACTCTAACAGACATATGGTCAATCTAACCACCACTATTTCAATTGACAAAATGTTCTAGTTTACACAGAAGTATTTTTTAACAAAAGTGAGTGAGTTGAGTTTTAGTACTTTGTATATCTACTTTGAATATAAATTATCGTTAGCATGGTAGTATTTGTTTCAGAAAAAAAAATTATTAAACAAGTAGGTGAAAGAAATTTACGTTAAGTAACATTATGCAAGAATACTACTATTAAAACAAAATGTATCAAAATATGCAAAACTATGAACAACGAGTTAATGACACATATATTTATTTTATACCTAAAATTTAGCAAAGTGTTAACCATTATGGAGAACTCCAGTGTAGTTTACCGTACCTTTTACTACAACGAAAGGTTTTCTGCGAATTTCGTTAATCGTTTAAAGGTGTAAGTTGGTTGAATGCACAGTAGAAAGAAGTTTTTTTGCGTACAAACAATCATCAGATAGACGGCACAGTTTTTCTCTAGAAAATTTAGAACATTTAATAATATGTATTTTTAAGTGTTATATTAATATAATAAATAATTAATAATAATATAATCACTGAATAAATATAATGTTAGGTAGTAGATAGGTACTTAATAGTAATTTTAATGAATATTTTCTGTTACTTTAGCATAATTACAATAAATAAAATATCTTCACAGAATGACGGTATTAGATTTTTGTTTCGATACAGTGCAGCGACAACCGCTGATACGTATTTCGACCTCCTTAGGTCTCGTCAGAATGGTACAGTCACTGCTCTGAACCAAAACAAAAATCTCTTCCGTCCTAGACAATAGTTATTAAAATAACTATATACGGACGTAACTACGCCATCTAAAAACAAAAAGAGAAATCAAACGATTTCTGCCTAGCGAAACCGAATTCAAATCTTAACCACTGTGTTTCCTAAAATTTGCGAAACAAACAGCTGGATAAATTACTCGGCAAGGGAATCTAAAATTGCATTCCACAAGCCGTTCATCCTGGACAAAATTCGTAGTGAATTCAGTCTCTGGTACTTCAAACGAAGTAAATAATAAAACAGAATGACGGTATTAGATTTTTGTTTCGATACAGTGCAGCGACAACCGCTAATACGTATTTCGACCTCCTTATAGTTATTAAAATAACTATATACGGACGTAACTACGCCATCTAAAAACAAAAGAGAAATCAAACGATTTCCGCCTAGCGAAACCGAATTCAAATCTTAACCACTGTGTTTCCTAAAATTTGCGAAACAAACAGCTGGATAAATTACTCTTCAATGTATATTTAAATGCATAAAAGCATATTATTTCAGTGCATATTTCAACTGATTTTAGAGCATATTTTCTCGAGCTCTACAGATAACCATAATATCGTAACTTTATCTAGTGGCTTGTTTGATATAGACCAAATGTTATTGTATCTTTTAAAATTATCCAAATTTCTACGCTAAATAGTAAATTCAAAACGTTTGATTAAAATTTTAACAAAAACATAGAAGCACATCTTTCGTAGTACTAAAGATCCTAAAACAAAACACTCATTTTCCAACAAATAAATACACTTCCATCATTTGCAACAAACATCGTTAAATTCTATAACCAACCTTCAAAAATATAATCCCGAACCCTATCCCTTACGGCCACAATACCACTTGAATGTGATAACCCTTAACGAAAATTCTTCCCGTTCATTGTTCGTCCAGATTGAGTCTTAACACTCCATCTCGATTTGAAGATGTAGTAAATCATCAATCATTAACTGGCAAGTTTTGTTTGGATTACAGGTCTTAACAATGAGGCTATCCTCTTGAGGTGGGGTGGTTGTGGGAGTGAAAACAGGATCGGGTTTAGGGGAAAAGTTTGTGGTGGGATTAAGAAAAACTCTAGGTAGAATATAATATACATCCGTGGTTTAACTAACGAATCTAATGAGCAAATTAATCCAACTTTAAACTACAATTGTTCATGTTTGTTGCTTGTGATGTTACAAGAAAACAAAAGTTTAATAGTTTTGAGGCGAAATACGAACAACATAATTATGCAACAAAAATATGTACAAATTAAAAAACAAATATGAAAACATTACTACTGATACAACCAAAATCCTTGAGGTTGTCGAATCATTTTATCACAAAATGTATGAGATAACGAAAGGCAAGATCACAAACCAGGGATCAGAATTATTGTCAAAAATAATTCCATACGAAATCAAAACAGCATTTTTAGAAGGAGTAGTGATCGAAGCGATCAAACTAGGTGGAAATAAAATTATACAGGCTTTCGCCAAACTTTTCACCGATTGCATGTACCGAGGAAAAACTACTTCTCAATGGAACAATGCAGAACATTATCAAAAAAATACTGGACGCTAAATTAGACTACCATCAGCCTAGACAACAAGCTGGATTTAGATGGGGATACAGCACTAACGAGCACTTACTAGTGATAAAAAAAACTGATAGAGAAGTCTGCATAATACAACAAACCATTGGCACTGATATTTGTCGACTACGAGAAAGCATTCGATAGCAATAAGCCATCAGAAAATGTTAAAAGGATTGACGAAATGCCGAGTAGATCATCGCTACACTAACATAATCAAATATATCTACCAAAATGCCACAGCTAGCGTAACTAGACTATCTGAACAAGAAACAAATAAATTCTGTATACAGCGACGTGTACAACAAGGAGACACCGTCTCTCCAAAGCTATTCACGACGCTTTTAGAACATACTTGTAAGAAGTCACATCTGAACGAGCATGGTATCAACATAAATGGAGAGAAGCTCAGACATTTGAGATTTACAGATGACATCGTTCTTATAGCGGATCGTATGGATAATGCAATGATAATGAACGCTTTACCCTTCCTTGGAGGTCGAACTAAAGATTAATATGAACAAGACGCAAATTAATCTGATTAATCTGGTGCTACTTCGAAATATTGCTGTTGATAGAAGGGATATTGTGAAGGTATGTTGTCTCACTTCCCTTAAGATTTTGACCTGATCTGTATATTCTCCATCTATTCGGAGCACTGCTGATTTATTCCAATACAGGTAAGCTATTATTTTTAGGTCTCTTCCGTCAATCCCCGTCCTCTTCAGCACTTTCATCATTTGTTCATGCCTTACTCTATCGAAAGCCATCTTGTAGTCAATCAGGCATGCAAAAACATTACCTAAATAAAGCTTCCCTCGTACCAACGACGTTCACAAATCCAAACTGATTGGGCGCAGTTTGTTCCTTGCATTTCCGGTAATCCATTTGTGGGTGAATTTTAAAAACAGCTTCAGCAGATGGCTCATTAGGCATACGGTCCTATAGTCTTCACAAACTTTTGCTCCTGGTTTTTTGGGCAATGGTACGAAATCCGATTTGAGCCACTCTACTGGTATTTTTCTTTAATTTTCCTTAACTTATCCGAATACTTGGACGGTGTATATACTATATACCATCTGTTTTATAACTGCCCCTCTAATTTAATTTAGCCTTTATTATTGATGTCAATTCTGTTTGCCACGCTCTCTTGCAGCTAATTAGTTGCTGTCTTGCCGCTGACTAGTCGCTGTTGTACCACTAACTAGTCGCTGTCTTGCTTCGTCTCACCTTTGTCTTACTGTGGTCCTGCGTGGTTCTGTTAACACAACGTCCGGTTTCCTTGATTGCTGAAGTTGGCTATCCGGATTGTGTGGTTCCTATCGCCAGTGTGCAATATCGACGACCTTCATCTTCATCTTTACCTGCTAAGGGCCAAGCGACAATTGTGTAAAAACCGCACGAGAAACCGAAGGTTATAAGAGTTCAGAGACACTATCGATTCAAGTTTATGAGATTTATCCCTATAGTAGTTTATTCTTTTTGCCGATGGATAAATTATAATAGGATCAATTATTGTTCAGCTAGGTTTCATACGAAACGACAATTTGTGTAACTTTGGTTTGACAATAGAGTGTATGTAAATATTTTTGAATTATCGACCAAATTATTCGAATATATACCTTTTTGTTCAGTTGAGCACACTGTTTCCACGAACACACAAAACTTCCGCTCGACTGAAGAGACAACCGGTCCTGGTAGCGAAAGGGTTACGAAGCAGAATCATTCCTGAAATTATCCGAGTTATCAAAGACAGAAACGCATAATTGCTGAACTCGGTATGTACGCACCGCACCCTTTCTATACGAATATTCCCTTTAATCTACCGTAACGGCGAAGATAGACTGCGCTGACTAAGGGCTAGTTGCTTTTTCTGTCTGATGACGAGAAGAGAGAATAATGCCGTGTCACGTGATTACTGCATCCTGATGAATGGTTTGATTATGCGTGACAAAGGGATGAGTATAAACGATCTTACACCCTTTCAATGTGGATAGTTTGGAGTAGATGTGGAGTGGACAGTTTTTGTGTGTCATTTGTAGTTCAAAAATTATATATACCTGAACATTAGGTTATAATATGTGGTCTTTTGGTAAAAACTGATTGCATTATTTTCTAAATGAAGTCCTTAACTCCTGCGAGACTATTGGGACATATACAGGATGGCACAACTATTAGAATACAGGCTAGACTGATGGTATATGGGTAATGGACCAAATATTTATTGAAAGCAGGCCCGGTAAGCTAAGAGCAAAAAGTTAAAATTTTATCTTATTCAGCTATTTTTATTCATTACAGTTTTATTTTCTCTTGCCCCCTTCTGTATTCCGATACAACTGATTCTTTTAAGTCACTTTCAATCTTCTCTAGCCATCGTGTCGTCGGTTTTCCGTTCGTTCCACTTCTTTGGTTATACTCTACTCTTCTACTGAAGTTTCACCTCTTCCTGCCTGACAGTCTTTAGGTTTTGTCAAGCTGATGAAAAATGTAAACATTTTTCATAATTTGATAACTATTATTTTATACAGATAAATCAGTAGTAGCAACTTTTTTCTAGCAACTTATTTCTCGTATGTCATACTATATCATATAACGTTTACATTTCCAACGATCCAACGCGGATCGATTTTAATGCGTAGTTTTAATCCCACAACTCGTTTGTAGCTGCTCTAAAAACATCTACGTTTCTAGTTTACAAACTTTTTTCAAACAATTTATTTAAAAGGTTTTATATAAAAAACGATCATTACGTTTGTTTGTATGTTTGTTTAATATGTAGAATATATTTTTGAGTTCCATTATGGTTTTAAATAATATAAAAAACCGTAAAAAATATATGTTGGTTGAAAACGAATATAAAGGACATTTTTTGAAGAAATATTTGTTTTATTGTGAATCAGTGAAACATGAAATTCTGCCTGGATATGTTGCTCCCCTCCCTAAAGGTTTGCGACCATTGTTGCAATTTTTTCTGTTTCCTAAGTTTGGCAAATCACTTTTGCACAAAAGTAATTTATCTACAATAGAATTTACATCTGTCAAATATTTATTTAAAAGGCGCTAGTTTTATATTTTATGACGAAATAAGTTTAGCAAAGAAAAAAGTTATCAATTATTTAAATAATTTGTGTATATAAATTATGATTGTACGCTACCTTTGATGATTGTATACTTGTACTACTGTTGTATACTACTTTTCTCTCTCCAGGGCGCTGGATTGCGGAATTTTGTGGCTGGACCGCTCCGAATCTCACTGGGGTGGTGGGTTATACAAAACTGTGCTTTATTATACAAAAATGTTTCTCGCGGTGGATAAACGAATACTGCTGTAGCTGTGAAAGCCAAATAGATTCTTAAGTATCTCTTAAGAATAATAATGCGGCTCGTACACGATATATTAGTTTACGTACGTGAAAAAACACACACACACGCGTTAATTAAAACTTAAATTTAGTGTGATATAGCTGTGATATTGCCCGATCTTAGTTGATAAGTTAAACAATGACAGCCTCTGGTGATGAATATTTGTCTGCTAACTTCCTCATTAGCAGATTGAAGAATTCTACGATGATATCTCAAAGGCACTGAAAGAAACACCAACAAACTACACGATTATATGCTGTGACTTTAACGCACAAATTAAAGCAGGATGAACAGGTAACAGCACTAGGTAAATTTGGATCCAAAGGCAGAAACGAGCGTGGACAAACACTAATAGAATTTCTATTACAACAAAATCTATACCAGATGAACAGTTTCTTCTCTAAAAAAGAACCCAGAAGATGGACCTAGAAAAGCCCAGATCAGAAAGGAGATAGACTACATAAGTGACAAAAAACATATATTCAACGATCTCACAGTCCTTAATAGCTTTACCACAGGCAGCGATCATAGAATGTTAAGAGCCAAACTAATATTAGAATTAATAACAGAAAGATCCAAAATGGTTAGGAGGAAAGCCAAACAGATATGAAACGACCCAATGAATTTAAATGGATACCAAGACAATATCAATAAAATCCTATAACAAAATGAATGCATAAACAATGTAAATACCCTAAACGAAAATATAGTAGAAGCTATTTGAGGGGCTCAAGTAAAATGTTACCCTAAAAGACGCTAAGACAAAAAAATAAACTTTGAAACAAAGCAACTAATGGAAACTAGAAGAGAAATCAAAGGAAGCGAAAGCATTGACGAAAAAAAAACTACGAAAAATAAATAAACGCGCTATCTCAGAGTAAGGAAAGATTTAAGAAAATTTAATAATAAAAAGGTCCAAGAGAATAAAAGTCTGAAAGTCCTGAGAAGACGGCTAAACAATGGAAAATGTGAAATACACGAACTAAAGAACAAAGAAGGAGTCCCCATATCAAATAGAGAAGAACTACTACACGTAGTTGAAGACTTCTATGAAGAACTATACATAAGTCAAAGAGAAGACCAAACGAACTTGGAAGCCGACGCATCACGCAAAATCATCCACCAGGGTTCAGAGCTCATGCCAGAGATCACACCAAGCGAAATCCAAGACGCAATGAAAATTAAGAAAAACGACAAAGCATCAGGAGAAGATAGAGTCGTAATAGAAGCTATAAAGATGGGCGGACGTGACCTTCTCAACCAAATAAAAATTTTGTTTAACCTTTGTCTATCAGACTGTTGCATACCGGAAACATGGAACAACACAGTAACAATTTTACTACAGAAGAAAGGAGACAAGGCGCACCTAGAAAACTATAGACCAATCAGCTTATTGAACCACATCTATAAAATATTTACCCGAAGAATTACGACTAGAAAAAAGTTAGATTTCTACCAGCCCCGAGAACAAGCTGGCTTCCGCTCAAAATTCGGAACAAAAATTCACCTATAAACAGTAAAAACCTTAATAGAAAAATCGATAGAATATAACAGATCACTGGTACTTATCTTCGTAGACTTTCACAAAGCCTTCAATACCGTGGAATTGGACAGCATTATAACTGTTCTCAACAATAGTAGAATATACTACTGGCTTACAAAGTTAGTACAAACATTGTACTAAAACGCCACAATGCGTGGAAAACTACATGATACCACCAGAGAAATTCATATAAAGGGAGGTGTGAGACAGGGCGACACTCTCTCACCTAAATTATTTATAACGGTCCTCGAATGCGCCTTTAAAATGCTAAAGTGGGAAAATAGAGGAATAAAAAGAGACGGGGAAATGCTCAATCATCTGCGTTTTGCCGACGATATAGTACTTATTACCGAAGATCTGCGTGAAGCACAACAAATATTATAAGAATTAGAAAACGTATCTTCAACTAACAATAGGTCTAAAGATGTAAGAAGTAAGACCAAATTTATGACAATTTGGTTCCCAGCGAACCATCCAAAATCAAGTGGTAGAATTGACAGAAAAGTACATATATCTTCATGAAATCAGAATAAGCAAGGATAATGAGACCGGTGAAACATATATCCTGACGAATAACACTTGCTTGGGCGGCGTATGGTTTACTAAGAGACATCTTTAAGAGCAAAATCCCGATAGCTATGAAACGAAAGACATTTGGCCAATGCGTTCTTCCTATTATGACATACGGAGCAGAAACTCTCACTCTCACAAAAACAACAGCACTAAAAATGCGAGTGGCACAAAGGCTCATGAAAAGACCGATTCTCGGCGTTCAAAAAAGGAAAGACCTAAGGAAAATATCCGGTATCACTGATGTCGTCGAGCGTATAGCCAAGCTGACATGGAATTGGGCAGGACACATAGCGAGACTAGAAGACTCAAGATTGACCAGAAAACTAATTGACTGACGCACAAGGGAAGACAAACGCAGCAAAGGATGACCACTAACACGCTGAATGGACGACATTAAACGAATATTCAAGAAATGGCAACAAGACGCACAGAACCGTGAAGAGTGGCGAAAAATGGGAGAGACCTATGTCCAGCAGTGGACAGACGAGGTTGCATGATGATGAACTTCCTCATCAACGCGTTTATCGGATTTTAACTTAGGATCCTATATATTATGTAAAGTTTTTTAATTTCTCAATGGTATAATCTCGTATTGTTAGACCATCATCGTCATCATCATTCTGGCTTTACAGCCATGCGTGGGTTCTAGCCTCCTCAAGAATTTCTCTCCATTTGTCGCTATCCATTCTCCGCCAAGCACGTATTCCCATATTTCTCATGTCTTCATCGATGTTATCAAGGAACTTTGTTGTGGCCAATGGGTGTATTAAGAAGGGCTTTTCTAGTTGGGTCATTTTGTTCCATCTAAATTACTTGCCATATCCACCTCAGACGTCCTATCGTATTGTTAGACTTTAATTACTTATTCTCTGTTGTTTTACTTGAATGCCTCTGAAAATGGTTGTCATGCCTCTTTTGTAAAACTCCTTTTAAAGGAGCTTTATCAGATCTATCTTCTATCTTCATATAATTATATATATATAACTATATTTCCGGAAGGCACCTATATTTGGTAAATATACATTTTATTTTTTCATCAAAATAGATTTGACTGCTATTCCATGCCTAATTCTGACAAAATCAAATCCACCTCTTAAATGCTGTAAAAACAATAAAAATCCGTGTATCGATATCCCTCTAATCAAATTTTCGATTTCGGTATGCTGGAGGCTGGCAGACAACCAGACAAACACAGCGGATAACACGTTCCTCTATACTTCCAGTAGAGCCTGTTCATTCGAGCAAAAAATTATATAAACATTTCTATTCGTCAGCTGAGCAGCAAAATGCCGTTTGAGTGGATCACTAGATTTATCCGCCGATTTTTCGATTTATGGCGAAATTTTCGGGGTTGAAAATACGTACGTAAATATCAGAAACAGGAGGTTAAATTATCTAGTACGTACCTACGTAAATAAATACAATCTAGGACAGTTTGAGATGAATTTTGGCGGTGTTATATCATTTATGATTTATATTAAAGTAATGTTTGGGTGATTGTTTTACAGTTAAATAATTTTCACGTAATTTTGGAAGGCACGACTGCTTACTATAAGTCTGCAATAGAATTAGATCAGTACACGAGAAGAAAATTATAGTATAGAGTAATTCCATTAAATAGCAAATGAAAATATGACGCGCCCTCTTTCTATTTCTGTTCGGTAGAATAAATATTCGCCCTCTCTCTTTCTGTTCGGTAGACTAAATATTCTGTTGTATGTTGGCAGAAGAGCTAATTCTATCATAGGCATACGTCCTATGGCATCTGTGATATACTTCATTGTAGTCACTCCATACTTTCTGTCAATCAGCTTTTCTAAACGTGGTGGGATATTATTTTTTGTCTGTAATTTTATAAAAAATTTATAAAAGAAGGTAAAAATTATTATAAGGTTATGAACTGAGTTTATTAGTCTAATTTATTAACTTTATTTATTATAAAAATATTCTAACACTTAGTTTATTAAAGTCTTTATTTAATTTATATATACAATATTCTTACACTTATCACAACTACTTTAATTTATATTATTTATTTACAATATTTATTTCCGCGTTCCAGGATACTCCAGATCACACAGTACGAAATCAAATAGACTATATTCTTATTAACAAACGATTTAGAAACTCTAGAACATCTGTTAAAGCGTACCCAGGATCCGACATAAATTCGGACCACAATCCACTTATCGCCAAAATGAAACTTAGTTTAAAGGAAGTTCAAAGACCAAAAATTATGAAGTACGATATTAACCAACTGAAAAATAAAACAGTAAAGGAAAAGGTACAAAAACGCCTAAAAGAAAAAACGTGGGCTCGTACAGAAAAACCATGGGCAACAGAAAAATACTTAAAACCTGAAAGAACAAATAAAAAGGAATGGATGACGGAGGAGATTCTATGTATGATGGAAGACAGAAGAAACGCTAAAGATAATAATAATTACTACAACAACATAAATAACGAAATAAAAAGGGCTATTAAAATAGCAAAAGAAAATTGGTTTAGCTCGAAGTGTACAGAGATAGAGTCATTACAACAAAAACATGATTCATTTAACCTCCATAAAAAGATTAAAGAAGCGTCAGGCTTATATAAACACAAGAACACTGGATTCCTGACAGATAATCAGGGAAACATAGTACTGGAAATAGAGCATAAAAGAGATATTTGGATCAAATACGTGGAAAAAACTTTTGAAGATATACGAAGTAACACTGGTATTACAACAAACACCAATTGCGAATCTGGACCACCATTTACAGTCGAAGAAGTAAAATATGCCATCAAAAGCACCAAAGATGGTAAAGCAGTAGGCCCTGATAATTTTCACTCAGAATTCTTAAAACTTATGGACTATGATGGCATAAAATGGTTGACAAATATATTTAACAGTATATATGATACGGGCGTGGTTCCCCAAGAGTGGTTAGTGTCAACTTTTATAAATCTTCCAAAAAACCCAATGCGAGAAAGTGCGAAGACTATAGAATTATAAGCCTTATGAGCCATTTACTTAAAACATTTCTAAAGGTCATCCACAAAAGAATATATACAAAATGTGAGGAACAACTAACAAGAACACAATTCGGATTTCGTGATGCTCTGGGAACACGGGAGGCCCTTTTTGCTGTACAGGTGCTATTTCAGAGATGCAGGGATGTGAATTGTGATATATACGTATGCTTTATAGATTACCAGAAGGCATTTGACAGAGTAAAACATGACAAATTAATGACTCTAATGCAAGAAATTGGAATTGACAACAAAGATCTTAGAATTATCAGAAACATTTACTACAATCAAACGGCCAAAATCAAAATTGAAGACCAGTTAACTGATAAAATTGCAATAGAACGTGGAGTACGACAGGGCTGTATTTTGTCTCCATTGTTGTTCAATATTTATTCTGAATGGGTATTTAAGGAAGCTTTAGACGGTTGTGCGAAAGGAATACTAATAAACGGTGAATGGTTAAATAACATTAGATATGCAGATGACACTATAGTTTTTGCCGATAATCTGAATGACTTACAGATATTAACAAATCGCATAACAGAAGTCAGCAACAGATACGGACTAGCTCTTAACATAAAGAAAACCAAATTTATGACAATTAGTAAAAAACCAATACTAAACGCTCAACTTACAATCAACCAACAGAATATCGAAAGAGTCGAGCAATATACATATCTAGGCACCAATTTAAATAGCCAATGGGACCACTCAACAGAAATTAAACAGCGAATAATAAAAGCAAAAGCAGCATTCGTTAGAATGAGAACTATTTTCAACAGTCGAGACATATCATTAAAAACAAAATGCCGTCTATTGAACTGCTACATATTCACAGTTCTGCTCTACGGAATGGAAGCATGGACACTGACTGTTGCATCTATGAATCGGCTCGAAGCTTTCGAAATGTGGTGTTATAGGCGCATCTTACGTATATCCTGGGTTGACAGAGTTACTAATGTGGAGGTCCTGCGTAGAATGGGGAAAGAATGTGAAATTCTCATGACCGTCAAAACTAAAAAGTTGGAATATCTAGGTCATGTAATGAGAAATCAAGAACGTTACGGCCTTCTCCAGCTGATTCTCCAAGGGAAAGTAAATGGTAAGAGAGGACCGGGAAGAAGACGCATTTCCTGGCTTCAAAATTTGCGAAAGTGGTATAACACGACTACCACTGAACT
The DNA here is from genome assembly GCF_040954645.1 of Diabrotica undecimpunctata. Classification (NCBI taxonomy): domain Eukaryota; kingdom Metazoa; phylum Arthropoda; class Insecta; order Coleoptera; family Chrysomelidae; genus Diabrotica; species Diabrotica undecimpunctata. Next base: position 15,598 of record NW_027313173.1, read on the forward strand.
GTTCCGCGCTGCAATAAGCAAAGTGAAGATAGCCGTGATGATCGCCAACGTCCGGAACGGATAGGCACTTTAAGAAGAAGAAGAAGATTTCCGCGTTACAATTCGAAACTCGACTCGATTATATTTTCAGACTAACTTCAACAATTAAAATTTCTCTATATATATATATATATATATATCAAACAGCCGTTAGCCTGGATCTCTCGAAGCGGACGGATGTTGACCCGTGTTGACCCTTCTCGAATGAAAGGAAACGCCAGACCGGTTTCTAGCGGGTCGAAGAATATACTAGAGCAAAAGTGAGAATAACAAAATGTTTACAGGTTAAATATGACTCATATTTATCGTAACAGTTCATTTTATCGTCTGCAGAAATCTCTTGGGTTAATTGGATAATTCCTGGAATATTTTATTGGATAATTTCTGAAATAGTTTCTGGAATGTATGGAGTGACGTGGGACTAAATAACTGCAGCTGTCTTCTATATTTGCCCACATGCTCTGGAGGCGGCAACAGGACCTACCCATGGTACCTAGTACCAATTTTAAATCTGTTTGTTGTAAAGCTTCAGGCAGGGTTTGTTTTTGCAAACTACTTAAATGTTATTTTTTATGTTGAATAAAAAATATGATTAGGTAAATCATTGTTTTATTTGTTACCAGCTAAATTTCATTGTTTAATTCATAGTTTAAGACAAGACGGATTCACACTTGAGAGACTGAACTAGTCGAAGCATAGACGATAAGTTCCCATGGTTGATTGAGGTATTATTTTATAATAGTATTTCAATTATCTTTGGTAGTCTTATTGTTACAAACTAAAAACAATAATTAGACCTCATGAAACTATTAAAAAACTTACTGGCTGACCTTCCTATAAGGTATCGATTATAATTTTTCAAATTTCTGTTAAATTTTTACATAAAAACTATCTTAACATCTTAAGCTTTTCAGGTAGTATTAGTTGTTTAGCTTCCTGTATAGAAGGTTGCTCACTTCTCGCATAATTCTTTCGTTTTTAATCAGCAGTTTGACCCCCACGCTCAATCAGTCTTACCGAAATTTGTGTTTTTGTGAATGTGAAGTTATAGATTCTATTTAGAATGTATCTAAGTTCTTAGACTTGCGAAAGGAATAGCGATCGTGCTAAAGTATATGGCGCGAAAATATCATTAGTTGTAAGTGATTAGGTATAAGTGATCGGTACGTTTTGGCCGGGTATTTTTTAAGGATCACTTAAATAGTTTTATTCGATCTTATTTTAAATTCGCGCCGTTTATGTCGTTGATTCTTCGATTTTTCATCTACCTCCTGAACTGCCATAGGAGAATAGCTTATTTAAATTTCCCATAGACTACTACTCCCATTTTATTTAGTTTTTTACATTATTTATGGTCCTTCGAGCCGGATTGATTTAACAAATTTTTGTTGTCAAAGATCGCGCCATATTTGAGTTATCTCAACTCCAATTAAAACTGATCAAAACAGAATTGTTCGGAAGTTATAACAATTATACCAATCACTAAGTATGTGCTAATGAACTTAATAAACGCCGCTAATTAATTTTCTCATAGCAACCTTTGAAAAAAAAAACGACAACTTACGAAGAAGTCAACTTTCTCAAACGTTTTTATGAGTTATATTTTATTTTTTAAGTATCTGAGATCCGTTCCCATGTGCATTAAGTTTTTAACTATTCCTGTACACTCATATAAATTCAAATTGAACCATAACAGTTTTTACTAATACAGATTTAACCCTTTCGGGGCTCAAACATTTGGTCGATTTATCTCTGTAACTCCGACAATTGCAAACAGGCCATTCCATACTGCTACAGAATGTTGATATTATAACTACAATACCGAACTTTTACAACAGTATTATCTGTTAGTCGTTTGAGTGCCTAATTAATAATCAGCAAATGTGCAAAACTGACGAATTAAACATGAAAATGATACCGTGTTAATCACAGCGGAAAACGAAAGATACAGTCGTGTTCAAAGCGGGGTCGGTGTTTTTGAAAGGTTGCTTTGATGAATGTACTAGACCGAATTAGTGCACAATTATTTAATTATAGTACTGAATTAAACATAGTATTCATGTAATTTACCAGAGGGGTGTTTAAATCTGAATTTAACAATGTTTTGCGTATCTCCACTAGAACCAGAAAAGAGTGAGAGTTCATCAGGAGTGAAATTGGAGCTTTTCGTTAGTGTAAACATTTTTTTCTGACGGTCTTTTTTGTGCACGATGATACACATTGGACTAATTGGGACCAATTTCCTCACCACTTATGAAGTAGCGTACGTAATCTTTCGACAAATGCTTCTTAAATCAAGTAAAATACAACAGATTAAAAACGTGGGAAGCGAATATCCTGTTAGGATTTACCATAAAGCAATCAAATCATGAATTATAACAGAGATCAATACAGTGATTAATCTCTTTGAAGACAAATTTTGTTTTGATTATCGCAGTATTACACAAACTAGCACACTTTAACAGTAAACAATACAAACACATGCATGCTTTTGTGTAATTAAATCATATAATCTCCAACCGGCTCTATCTGCCCTATGAAATCCTCCAAAGCTGCGGATTCCGTAACATCAATCTCGGACCATATTTCAACGTATCTTCTGTAATTAATTGTTGGACGGTATGAAATTGATATATATGCGGATGTCCGACAATTATGGAGAAGGAATGCTCAAGAGCGATATTACCTCTGCCTTGGAGTGGCTCCTACAGTAGACACCCGCTAATTTAGCTACTGTAACCCGGACATTCCTGCTCGGCTCTCTCAGGTATATGTATTGGCTATTTATTCAATCTGGAATGTGTTTGGGCCGATAAGTTATGTCCAGTGGTGGCTGGTAAGATAAGGCTGCATAATTACTAGAGTGGATATTGTTTATACAGTGTGTCTCATCGATAGATATATCTATCTTATTATAGTAAAACGTGAGTAACTCTGGAGTTGTCTACGACGGAATTCTGTGTGTTGATTTAATCGAATTTTAATGTTAAGTTATTTTGTCAGTGGCACTATTAGTGTATATAAATATAATTAAACACATATACCAAAAAGCAACAGCCAGTGTTTGAGTGGGTGATCGTCAAACCCAGAAATTCCCGATATAACGTGGAGTACGCCAGGAGGACACCATATCGCCGAAACTGTTCACTACGCTTTTGGAATATATATGCCAAAGGGCAAAACTGACCGACATGGGCATAAACATAAACGGAGAAAAGCTTAGCCATCTAAGGTTTGCAGATGATATTGTACTAATAGCTGATAGGATAGATGAGGCCAAAGAACTTTTAAATCAGCTCTACCTTTCCTCGCTAGAAGGGGGATTGAAAATAAATATATCTAAAACCCAAATGATGACAAATCTTGTAATCAGCGAAGATATATGCGTAGGAACAAGATTCATAGACCAGGTAATGGCCTATAAATACCTAGGTCATGAGATTCGCATAGGAAAAGATAACCAAACCGTTGACCTTCCCCGTCGTATAAGACTGACTGAAGGCTGGCAGCCTTCGGCAGGCTGAACCATATTTTCAAATCGTCTGATATACCAATATGCCTTAAAAGAAAAACGTTTAATCAGTGTGTTTTGCCAGTGTTAACTTACGATGCGGAAACGTTGACCATGACAAGGAGAACAGTTCAAAAGATCCGTGTGTGTCAAAGGGCAATGGAGCGTGCTATGTTCGGCGTTTCACTACGATACAAGATCCCAAATCGCCAGCTACGACAAAGAACAGGAGTGGCTGATGCAGTAGATAGAGTAGCAACACTGAAATGGAACTGGGCAGGTCACGTGGCTCGAATGACAGATAATAGATGGACAAAGCGGATACTATAATGTAGACCAAGAGATGATGCCTACCGAAGCAGAGGTCGTCCACCAACACGTTGGACTGACGATCTAAAACGTTGTCATAGGAATTGGATGCAAGAGGCACAAGATCGAAATAGATGGAAAATTATGAGGGAGATCTATGTCCAGCAGTGGATAAGCGAAGATTGAATGATGACTATTAGTGCCACTCAGTAAAAATTGCGGCGTTTTCATTTTTCTAGAAAAAACGGCCCTTGAAATTTTTGGTTGTGCTGTGTCTATAATATCTCGTACACTGTCTTTATCGCCTATGACTACGTCTAAGTACGCCGTACTTAAGTTTTTCCCTATAATTAATTTTGTCTGTATGTAATTAGGTTAAAAGTATCTTAAAAGGCCGTGCTGGTTCTAGTTTGCGTGGGGGAAAAGCTCTGAACTGAGTAGGGGTTTCTCAGTACTTCACGGACGACGGACTGGGTAGGAGAAGTCTTCAACCACGACATGGCGCGTCCCAATGGCTGATAGGGAACGTTCCTGTACATATACGTTCCTAGGACAGGTGCGAATAAGGTCCAACCAAATAAGTACCCGCGGATCAACTGAGTGTATGATATAGGGCAGCAGCTATGTCATTATTGCACTGGGGCTGTATGATCCATACAGATCCATACAGGCGACAACTATATCTTATTTCAACCGGCTGCGAGACTGCGATCAGGCAGGCAACGGGAAACCACCTGATTATCTTCCCAGAGAGGGTTATGAAATGACGACTAAGCAAGAAAATTCTGTGCTCTGCAATCCGGCTAGCAACCGGCGCCATATCGATTCCAGGTCGAATGGGGTGAAATGGGCGATTGGGCAGATGATTATGGACTTCTTGTCCAATATCAAATCTTTAGAATTCATATCCGAAATTGGACAGTATAATTTTATCACCCAGTAGACCGAATGAATCTATTTGTTATTAAATACACACACGTAGTTAATTAGGTTACATACACATATGGTCAATTATCAATAATATAATTTGGACATCAGTCAAAAGTGCTGACAAAGTTAAACAATTTAAGTACATAAATTAAATACACATGTCACGCGAGGTCCGCGAAAATATTGACCCAATTAAAGTTTATATAAAACTAATATCTCTTGCCTAGAAGAGCATTCAATCAATATTCACTCAACGAACTTGATAGTCTTCAACGATCAACTTCATCAGTCTCTACTCAAAGTAATCCCGGGTCAACACCCATAGTGTACGTCTCTACAATAAACTCTGCTACTATTATTTGGTGTTTCCATTACAACTGAACGAACATCTTCACTGAGCCAACGAAGGGGATTTGTTCACTTCTTCTTAATGTACCATGTCCTTTCAAAACGTTGGTTACCATCATAGCTATCTGAATTTTATTCACTGCCACCTTAAATAACCTGCTTGTATCAACACCATACCAATCTCGCAAGTTCGTCAACCGTAAGGTTCTTCTTTGTCCTGGACTGCGTTTACCTGCTATTTTTCCCTGCATGTTATTTTGTATCAACCTAAATTTGGGACCTCTCATTACATGTCCGAAATACTCCAGCTTTCTCTGCTTGATGCTGTTTACGATCTCAGTAGTCTTGCTAAGACGTTCTAGTATTGTGGAGTTTCGATTCTTCTCCACCCAGGAAACTTTTAAAATTCTTCTACAGCACCACATTTCGAAAGCTTCAAGGCGATTTAGATCGATTTTATTCACAGTCTAGGACTCGACACCATAAAGTAAGACCGAGAACACGTAGCAGCGAAGTAGGCGGATCCTCAATGCCAATTTTAGGTCTCCGTTACATAACACCTTGGACATCCTTCTAAAAGCCGCTCTAGCCTGCTCTATCCTAGATCTAATTTCTGATTATGCAGGACCAGGCAATATCTGCGAAATGGGATACTGGAAGATCAAACTTAACATTACGTAAAAACACCGCATCGCAACATGGAATGTTAGGGAGCAGCTACAGGCAGGTAAATTGTATATATTAGAAAATGAACTGATCCAGGAGAAGATAGATATCTGTGGGATGTCTGAGACAAAGACCAAAGACATTGGGAAGCCACTCACTAAAAAGTTTTGATGTCAGTGGCTAACAAATCAGGGCAAACAGGCGTAGCAATATTAATTCAAAAACGTTGGCCAAAATATGTACAGGAATACCTTCCAGTAAATGATCCAATAATCAAAATAACACTAAACACTAAACCAGCCAAAATTCATATTATACAGGTATATATGCCAACATTCGAAGCAGCAGAAGATGTAGTAGAAGAGACATACCTCCTGATACATGAAACCACCTCTAACATTCCTAAAAAAGAACCAATGATGATAATAGGAAATTAGAATGCAAAAATAAAAAAAACTAAAATAGATGACCATTTGAAAGGAACGATAGGTGAGCATGGCTTACACGAGTGAAATGAACGAGGTAAACGGCTCCTTCAATTTGCTATCGATATGGATTTTAGTATAGTAAACACAATGTTTAAACATCATCCGCGGAGATTATCAACATGGTCTTCTCCTGGAGGACGATACAAGAACCAAATAGATTATATTCTTGTCATAATAACAGCTGAAACTGCAAATCTGAATTTGCAATGAGATCTGGAATACCGGAAAGTGGCCAAATGACTGGGGTAAACTCAAGTTTATTCCTATATATAAAAAAAGTTCACCGACAGATTGCAGTAATTACCGTACAGTAGCACCCAGGTAATACTACAATACAACATTGGAGATCTTACGAAAGTAAACGACCAAGAGGAAGACCACAGATGAGATGGGTTGATGACATTAAAAGAATAGCCGGAACAAATTGGAAATATGTTGCTCAGGATAGAGACCGATGGAAGGAGTTGGGAGAGGCCTATGTCCAAACATGGACGACCGAAGGCTAAGAAGAAGAAGCACCCAGGTAAAGGAACAAGAGAACATATTCTTAATATTCGTTAAATTATCGAAAAATCTCGAGAGTCTAACAGAGAACTATATTTATACTTTGTTGACTATTCCAGGGCCTTCGATACCGTAAAATGAGATAAAATGTGGCATATACTTAGAGAAATGGGTACGCCAGAACATCTAAACTATATGTAAATAATACTGCTAATGTAAGAGTTAATAATGTGGTTTCGAAAAACTTCAAATTAATATCTGGAGTTCGACAGGGATTTATAATATCCCCTAATATATAACTCAATTCTAGCAGACCTTAACATAAAAACTAGACTGGTCACAACTATCAACCAAAATATACTGAGATATTTTGGACATATAACTAGAAGAAGAGAAGGCATGGAGCGAATGATAGTTGAAGGTAACGTAGCGGGTAAAAGATCCAGAGGAAGATCTCCAGTACGACGGTCGGAAAAAATAAAGGGCATAACTGGTTACTTATTCTCCGAAACAACACAACACGCACAGGAGAGAGATAATTGAACAGAAATAGTCAAACCAATTACATGACGCCACTACATCTTTACGAAGGCGAAAAGATAGAGGAGGAGGATCTTAGAAGGTCTAAGTGTATGAAGGGCTCATAAGGGCCCCGATCTACCATAACCATAAGTTAAAAGTACTGAGTACTTCCCAAGAAACCAAATGTGTATTATAAACACATACTCCCTTACCTACTAAGAGTGTTTTTATTCACTAACATTCAGTTTAAGTCAGTCTAACAATAAAATATATAAAACCCAAATGCTGAGTTATGCGAAATAATAGTTTTGTCGTGCAATGGCTGCAGACGTCAAATAATTAGTCTTTTAAGTACTCTGAGATAGCGCGT
>NW_027313174.1:0-23283 GCF_040954645.1 Diabrotica undecimpunctata
CGCGCTATCTCAGAGTCGTCCATGCCTCCGCCCCGTACAACAACACAGAGAAAACATAGCATCTCAAATGTCTCATTTTTGTATCTAGGGATATGTTGTGACTTTTGAAGATGACGCTCATTTTGTTAAAGACCGTTCTTGCCTTTCCTATGCGGCACTTTATTTCCTGTACATTGCTCCACTGTTCGTTTATAATAGTTCCCAGGTAGCAATACTGTTTTACTCGCTCTATCTGCGTCCCATTAATGTAAAGATGAGCCCTATTTATATTCTCCTTGCTGATAATCATTTGTTTCGTTTTGTGGGTATTAATGTTTAGTCCGTACTGTTGACTGTACTCGTTTATTCTGTCCATTAGCCTCTGAAGTCCCTCTAAACTCTCTGCTATCACCATGGTGTCGTCGGCATATCTAACATTGTTTACTCTTTCACCATTTAGAAGGATGCCTTCGTCTAATCCGTAAAGAGCCTCGTTAAAAATTTTCTCTGAGTACATATTAAATATCAACGGCGATAGGATACATCCCTGTAACTACGCGTAGTATTTTTATGTGATCTGTTTCTTCTCCGTTAATTTTCATGTATGCGGTCTGATTCTAGTATAGTTCTGAAATTATTCTGAGGTCTTTGTCATCCAGGTCTGCTTCTTTTAAAATGTTTATCATCTTTTGATGTTGAACTCTGTCAAATGCCTTTTCATAGTCGATCAAGCACGCGTATACGTCGCAGTTAACGTCCCTGCATCTTTGAATCAGTACCTGTACTCCGAAAAGTGCCTCTCTGGTACCCACTGCGTTAATGAAGCCGAACTGTCTGTCCGATATTTGTTCCTCGCACTTCTTATAAATTCTTCCATGGATGACTCTAAGAAACAGTTTCAACATGTGGCTCATTAGGCTGATTGTTCGATATTCTTCGCACTTTTTAGCCCCCTGTTTTTTAGGTATCGCTATGAATTATGATTCTATCCATTTATCAGGGATGATTCCTGTATTGCATATTTTATTGAAGACAGCCGTGATCCAATTTATTCCTTCTTCCTCCAAGAGTTTTAAAAATTCAGCTTCGATATTATCAGGCCCTACAGCTTTCCTGTTTTTCATCCGTTTTATTGCTTCTTCTACCTCGGATTTAAGTAGATGCATAGCAAATTATACTATGCGATACCGGTCGTTGGTGGTATAATTACATTGATTGTGAGTAAGTCTTATTTTATTTCTTTTTACCTATTTGAAATGGACTCACACAGGCAACACATTCAGATTTGTTATAAACAGTCTTAATTTTTTTTATGATTTTTTGTAATTGATAATTGGACTTCGTCAGTCCTAGGTTTTCACTCAACGTAACCAAAAGTAGAACCGGAAAGATATTTGAACTCTTCGTTTAACTTTGGCTCGATCGATACACGATTTTACTAATTTTGAGTCATGTTTGCCAACTGATTAAGTAAAGTAAGTAAAGTTTGCCAAACTTCAGATCATAACATAACCGAAAATACCATCAAAACCAGAACTAAATATTTAAGCTAGGCTTTTCAATACACGTCGACTGATATATATCACATGTACTATTTTGGCGACTTTGAAACAGTACTTCCGGTTGCAATTACCAATTCCGAGGTCGAATTTATCACCTTTAATATGTACCTCTCATTGGACACCTAATTTGTCATTCTATCTATTCTAGTAACGGAGGAGCTGTGTTCTTTAACGGACAGACGGTCAGACAGACATGAACAATTTAAGGTATTCACCATGTTTTTAATGTTCTAAAATAAGCGAAAACAAAAATAAAATGTAATATGCGGAAAGATATTACGATTTATTTAACAGTTTAAGGTTTGTTTAAATATTTTATTGACCACATTTTTTAAGTTTTTTATAATTTGCAGATTTATACTTAATTACATTATTAACACTTAATCAATGCTTTCAAAACTTGGTTTATTTTAAATCTGATGCAAGTAAAATCGAAAACAAAAACAAGTTTTTTTTTACGCGGAGGTTAAGTTTGAATTTATCTCATTTTGAATGTGACCAGAGATAATATTGTTGCAGCAGTGATCTAGTAGAAATGGTTTTCGAATCAAGAATAAAGTGGCTATTGTTACTGGTGGTGCGTCTGGAATTGGACTAGAATTCGTTAAACAATTCTTACAATGTGGAGTTAGGGTATATGATCATTTTTTTTTATTATTTAATCATGTCACATAATTGGTACATTTAATATACAGTAAGGGTAAATAAAAAGACTCCGGCCATAACTATCTGGGACATGCAAATAAAGTAAAAGTAAAATCAAATTGTAAATATTCAAAAAGTCAAAGGAAGTTAGTATCTTTAACATACACTTGTTACAATGGTTTTGTAAAATAAAAAAACCATCTTGTCATTTGGCAGAGCATGTAATCGACAAAGACCATATTATGGATTTTCATAACAGTAAAATTCTGTGTAATGAAGGTAATAAATTCAAAAGGACCTTTTTAGAAATGGTTTGGATTAGCAAGAGTGATAATAATTTAAACAAAAAATCAGAAATTCAAAATCTAAGTAAAATTTATAATTATGTTATTTCTTTATAATTCATTTATAAAACCAAAAATATATCACATTTTTAAAATTATGCTCGAGAAGATAATGCGATTTTATCGTTGTGTGCAATACAACATTTTTTTCTATAGCAAGACTTCAAGTTCAGGTGAAAAATAGAATTTCAAAGAAAATGTAATTTTTAGCACAAAATCGCAATTGTGTTGCTCCGTTGCTAGAGATATGAATTACTCTGTCAACAAATGTCAAACAAATGTTACGTTTTGGTTGTTTGGAGCTGATCTAGTAAAAGTTAAACGTTTAAGTGGATGGAAATCGTCATCTGTTGCAGAATCTTACATTGAAGAGTCAATAAGCAATAAAATTGCTGTATCCAAGTGTATACTTGGCGGACCAGAAAATCAATCCAGTACCTCGAATCAAGTGTTTAAGCAAACGAGTACAAGTTGTGATGCTCCAAAAATAGATGTTTCTAATAATTTTAATTGTAAAATTTCGGTTGTTTTTAATCCCTAATGTGTTTGAATTTGTAAATTTAATTTAATAAAAAAAGTTAAAACATTTTATCTACTCTTGCTGTTAAAGTGTCACTTTATCTACCCTTGCGGTTAAAGTGATACTTTATGTACTCAAAACAGTTGTTATAGCAACACTTTAACCTTAGCTATGGAAAAAAAAATAATATTTAACAAAATTTTCATGTTGACAATATAATTTTCAAAAATAAATTAAAATACAAACTATATAGTTGGCATTCATGACATTGAGAGTTATTTGTAATTTTCTATTCGTTGCTATTCTAATTTATATCTAACAAACCTAATTTTATTTGGGGAGTTACTACATTTTTGCAATTATTCGTTTTATATTATTAGTTTTATTTTGTATTTTTATTTTAGCTCATGAAAATAATTGTAAAAACAATGGAAAACTCAGGAAAAAAAGCAAGGACTAATATATAATAGCCCTTTTTTATTGACTCAAACCCATTCAAACATGTTCATAACATGTCTTTCCAACAAAGAATATGTTGGAATGTTCTTTTGCAATTGGTTCTAAATCGCTAAAAGAGCTACATGTCATAAGCAACTGGGTTGCATAACTTCTCAGGAACGCGGTACATTAATTACTATGGCTCTGGCAGTATCTGCAACAGGAAACTCTATTCCACCTTTCTTTATTTTCCCACGAGTTAATTATAAAGAGCATTTTCTGACTTCTGGATCAGCTGGAACTGCAAATCTTTCAGGAGTTGATGACCAGGGAACACATTCTACAATTTTGTAGACATTTTGTTATATATGTTGGTTGTTCCTTAGACAGACCATCACTTTTATTATTGGACAACCGTGATTCTTATATGGGGGTCACAGTCATTCCTATCCCATTGTTCTCATAAACTGCAGCCCCTCGATCGCTCCGTCTATGGACCGTTCAAGAAGTACGTTAATTCAGCTTGTAAATCGTATAGAGTACTAACAGTCCTGGACGCACTATGACTATATATGACATTCCGACAGTAGTTTGAGAAGCATTGACATTATTAGTTACACAAAAAATATGTCAGGATTTTGAGTCTCTGGAATTTTTCATTTATCAGAGATATCTTTAATAAACACGTGTTAGGCCAGGTTGCTGATCGACTTGATCCATTAGAATTGAAAAATTCCACCAATCAAGATGGTTCTAAAGAGCAGTCAGATTTGTCAATTGCATCGAATCTGACCGACAAGCCGTTGTGTCAAAATCAGCCGCAGCCGGGGTGTTCAAAGGAACCTGATGACCTTTCTTTTTGAAAATAAACCTGACTGTCAAATGAACTGTTCTAATAGTTCCATTCAAGAGGAAAATGAGAACTCCGCTCCTATCACTCCATTAAAATTAAAGCCTATAAAAATGCTCTTGCGGAAGAACAAAAGAATGAAGAAACTGCCAAAAGAATGAATTTGTTCAAAAAAAGAACCAGGTACAAAGTGAAAACTTAATACAATGCACAAATTGCAAAATGTGGGCGCATGAGGCTTGTGCTGACCATCCTGTTATTTTTTTTTGTTTGTGTGAATTGTGAAAGCAATTAATATTTTTCTTACACTTAAGTAGTTTCATGGTTTTGTACATATTATGTTACATTTTAAATTAATGTATTTAGTTACTTAGATTTATGCCTTTATGTTTTTATAAGTTTTTTTGATAAAATATTTTTACATTTTAAGTAACAATGTGTTTTACTTTTTTTGTTTGCGTCAACCAACCACAGATAGTGTATTAACTAACTTCGACCTAAGGCTACTTGGCGCATACTGAGATATATTTTTAAAAAATATTGTACATGCAAATGAACGGCTTTAACATTTTTTTTTCATAAATAGAGATAGGCAAAACATAAAACTATTCTGTTTTGCAAAAAATTTACTTCAAAATGTCAAGCCACGGTCTCCCATGCAAAAGATGGTGTGTTATAAGAATAAACTGTAGATGTATTGTCGAAAAAGTTATTCTTAACAACGATCAATGGCGTCCGGTAAGCTTGGATTAGCAGTTCATCTGCCGACTTCTTGTTGCTTCATATAGAGGTTACTAATAGCGTACACAATGTAGCAACGTACAGAGAACTTTCAAAGACAATACGGAAAAATATTAAGGAGGACATAGGCTACAAGAAAAAAGAAAAGAATTAACCATTTGGAAAAATTAAATCGTTACTATAACAAATGAAAACACCAGGATAACAGACAGATATAAAATAATTCCACTCCTACAACAACGGTGAACCATACAAGGCTTCTAAAGCACTTGAAGCCGCAACCAGTAACCAAGAACTAACAAAAATGAAAAGCGGCGAAGCAGCTGGAATATATGGTAAAACTGCTGAAATAAGCTGGCAAAAAAACCTGGAAAATCTTAGCAGATATATTTACGAACTGATTAAGATCAATATGAGTACCAGATCACTGGAATACAGCAAACATATTTATTATTCATAATAAATGTAGCATAAGACTTATAAGTCTACTAACAATCATATACAAGGTATTCACAAAGACCATCAACAAAAGCATTGGATACTGAACAGCTAAGAGAGCAAACTGGCTTCAGAAGTGGATTCAGTACCCTATATCATATCCATAGGGTTCGAGAATTAATGAGTAAAGCTAACGATATGAATTACCACTAGTCTTAATATTTATAGACTTCGAGAAGGTTTTATATAGAGAAGTCTCAGGTCTTTATTTGAAACCAAATAAAAAGAAAACTTTTAATTGGTACCAACTATTTTGTGATTTGTGAGTTAAACAATATCTAAACATATTTATTTGTTTTAGGGTGTTGTCATAGCCGATATTAATGCAGAGGCCGGTAAAAAAATTTCTGAAGAATTAAACAAAGAATTTGGCGTAGAAAAAGTGGTATTTGTTCAAACCGACGTTCGCGATCAAAAAAGTCTAGAAAGTAAACATTCATTTTCATAGTTTTCCTTGTTTAATATAGTTTGTTTTAGTTGCTTTTGTTACGACTTTAAACCATTTCAAATATATTGATATCCTTATTAATAACGCTGGAGTTTGTATGGAGAATCAGTGGGAAACAGCAGTTGATATTAATTTGGTATGTAGATCTTTATAATAATAATACTTATTTATATGCTTATATACGCTACAAATATGTGTGTATTGTGCGAGACATATATGAGGGAGCCACAATTAGTGTTAGGAAAGGTGTGGGTGAATCAAAATGTAATTCCGTAGAGGTTGAAACAAATTTTATATCAAAGTTTAGGTGAAAACAAAAGATATTTTCAAAAAAGTTTATGATTTATTATAACGGAATCATACATCGGGGTTTTTATGAAGGTTTTTACGATTTTTTCTACAAAGTTGAAGGAAAAAGCTTTCATTAAAGACTTGATGAATTAAATTTGGCTCTTAATTGATTTAAATAATTATAAATAAAGCTTGAAAAAGAAATTTGCAAAAAATATTATTTGTATTATAAATAAGCACTAATATTTTATTTTGCAGGAAAAGTTGCGTTACCCTACACTACATTAGCCCACAACATTTCAACTCATATAGTCTTTATAGATCTGACAAAGGCATACGATAGTGTACCACTTTCAATGCTTTGGGTAGCAATGGAAAAACAAGGAATAAACAAAAACAACATACAAGCAGTACAACAGCTCTACAAAAATATGACGGCAAACATTAAAACTGGAAATAGATTAACTAGAGAAATTCCTATTAGTGGGCCTAAAGCAAGGCTGCTGCATAGCACCTACACTCTTCAAAATATATCTAAATGAGGCACTCTCAGCGTGGAGAAGAAAGTGCTGCACTATGGGCATCCCAATCGGAGATGATAGATTGTACACGATACACTTCGCTGACGACCAAGCCATTCTAGCTGAAGACGAGAGTTATGTAGGCTACATGCTTAGAAAAGTGGAAAATGGGTATACCAAATGGGGCCTCACAATTAATATACAAAAAACTGAGTACTTAGTTGTAGGAGAAAAACCAGAAAACCTATAAATCGAAATGGGAACTATAAAACCAACAGACAATTTCAAATACTTGGGAGTCCAAATAACATCAAAAGCAGGAAGTAGCGAAGAAATACACTCCAGGATTGGCCAAGCAAGATGAGCCACCAGACAGCTACACGGACTATTATGGAATTAAAAAATAACAAAAGAAAATAAAAGAAGAATCTATAAAACAATAATAGAAAGTATTGGGCTGTACGGCGCCGAACTCTGGGAAATAAACCAAAGAAACAAATCAAAAATTAAGGCCATGGAAATGAACTACTGGAGACGATGTTGCCAGCTCACTAGACTTGATAGGGTGAGAAACGAAGATATTCGGAGAGAAATGGAAATTGATCTAGACATAATAGACACAATCGAAGCCAAAAGACTTAACTGGTATGGACACCTTCAGAGAATGCCTGAAAATAGATGGCCAAAAAAAATAGAAGAATGGACTCCGCCAACTAGAAGAAAACGAGGTAGACCAAGACGATCCTGGAGAGACGATGTCGACGATGCAATGACCGCCAGAGATTTAACAACTGAAGATTGCTTCGACAGAAAACGCTGGAAATTAGGATGCGAGAAGCGGCGCCAGCTGTAGAAGACTCGCTTGTTATATTTATATAAGTTGCGTTACCAATATACAGCAAACAAAATTGGTTTAAAAAATATTCAAGAGTTTATGAGATATTTAATTTGTTTCTCGTCGACCGTCCATTTATTATCAATTTTAACACCCTCAAAATCATTGATTAATAACCTCTATTAATAAATGATTTTCTATTAATGAACGATTTCATTATAGGCAACACAACATACATTGCTTGCATAAGTTAATTAAAAGCTCTGTGATTGGCAGTGACCTGTGGTGTAGGCAACCAAACATATACCTATTTATATTCCCACTAAAAACTTTAAAATGAAGTAGCCGCTGTTAGTACTATCTGTCATTGTATGTCATTATTTACTTTATTGTTTAAAATTCCGTGTATTTGAAAAATCAAAAGATGGATATTGACGAAAAGTTTAATTTAATTCTACCAGAAGTGGCAGACACTGCAAATGAAATATCTTTAAGTTTACTTAAAAGTGCATATTATTTCATTAAAGTTAATTAAAGCTGAAAAAATTGTTGTTTATCGTTAAGTAAATAAAAATTTAAACTAAGATATCTTTCTTTCTGAGAAGTACGGTCGACGGAAAAGTTTTGTAACGAACTCGTGAATTAAAATGGCGATAAAATATCTCAATTGTTTATCGCCGTTATTAATACACTTGTTGGTTAAATAACTATTATTAAATGGTTCTATTTTTTCAATTAAAAAATGCAGTTGTTGTCAATAGACCAATAGGCCAATAGACAATAGATCACTTATATAATGTCTCATTTTTTTATGTATACTTGCAAGCTACTGAAATGTTAAGCGAACGGGGAAAACCCATGCTACTGGCGAACAGTTTTAAATATAATTTTCACAAGGTATTGTCGAGAGAGACGGCATTCTGCACACGAAAGTGAAAACGGAAAGTTTCGCACAGTACACAGTGCTCGACTTTGGTGGTGAACACAACCATGAGAGCAGCAGTCTTGGAAAAGCTAAACCGCCAAAAACTCAACAATTCATTGAAGAAAAAGGCCGTTAAAGATATTTGTGAGAAGTCCATAAAACTTCTTCACAAAGAGGTGAACTGTTCTGGCATTAAAACGCTTACTGTGATTGATTTACATCTGATAAGGAACTGCATCTAGTGCAGTCAAAGAGAGGTATTACCAAAACTATTTAACAAGTGTTAAGGAAGTTTATGAAGTGCAAAATACAATTGAAATAACTACAAATGAAGGAGAGCAGTTCTTGTTAAAGATCAATTTGGACGCCAATTTCGTGGTGTTTTTTGTGAGACAAATTTAAAATTTTTGTACTTAAAATATTTGTAGTGTTACTATTTAATTTTTTTTTGTAGAAAGGAATTATTGGAGGAATGGTCCTTGGTATGGAAAAATATTTAAGATATCACAAAGAAGGAGATGAAGCAGTAATTCTAAATCTTTCCTCTCTAAGTGTTACAGAAAATCTATGTATTATGCCTGTCTATGTAGCTACAAAATATGGCGTGATAGGTTTGACTAGAAATTGGGGTGATTCCTCTCACTATAACAGAACTAAAGTAAGGGTTTTGGCTATATGCCCGGGTATGACAGATACTTGCTTTTTGGAGAATTTAAGACATCGTCTCCTTAATGAAGAATATACTGCAATGTATGATGAAGTTGTTAGCAAGTTTGAAGTATTCCTTCAACCGTAAGTTGTTACTTATATCTAGATTTATATCTAACCTATAAGATATACATTTAGGTTTTTTCATTATTTATCTCCATTCTCTCCTATCCTTACACTTTGTTTCACATAATTATTATTTATATCTGTTCTATGTCGTCTACCACCTCGACTTTCTATCATAGTGTCCATTTTTTACCTAATGGTACATTTTTCTATTATTAGTTGATATAACAAAACACGTCTGATTTCCTCATTGATTTGTTGATTATATCTGTTTACGCAGGTTAATAATAATAACACTATTATTATATGTAATTAGAAAATAAATAAGTTTTATTGTTTTACAAGTAGGTACAAGTATAAGGTGTACAGACCAGTGACAAGTGACATGTATGTCATCAGACATCAATAAAAATAAAACGTGTTGCCAACATATATATATATATATATATATATATATATATATATATATATATATATATATATATATATATATATATATATATATATATATATATATATATAATGGCTATACACCCCAGTGTGGGGTTAAACCGCAAATGCTTTCTAGATCCTATTTCTTAAGTGGATCAGTCTTTTTTGTTTATCTTATCTTCTTGACAATATCTCTCCATTATTTCCTGTCTCTAGTTCTTTCCTCTCCATTCTCTGACTCCTGCCCTTTGGAGGTCTTCTTCAACTTCTTGCAGCCACTTTGATCTCGGTCTTCCCCTTCTCTTTCTTCCTCCTGGATTCCATTCTATCATTGCGTATGTCACTGCCTCATCGCCTGCTCGCCAAATGTGACCTAACCATCTAACTCTGCATTGTTTTATTTTAGTTACGATGTCTTCCTTAATTTCTGCATTTGTTCTGCTTCTATATTCATTTTGCTCTGTTCTGATTGGTCCTAGTATGGTTCTTTCTCTCTACTATTCTTAAGTCTTCTTCATCTTTTTTAACCATCGTCATTGTTTCTCCTGCATATAATAATATTGGCCTAATTATGGTGTTATAAATGCTCATCTTACTTTTTTTAGTCAGTGTTTTGCTTTTAAGTAATCTTTTGTTTGCAAAATACGCTTTATTCGCTGCTAATATTTTTTCTTTTATTTCGGATTTCCTTTCTCCGGATTTTACTTATTGTAACTCCTAGGTATTTGAAGTATTCTACTTCTTCAAACTCAGAACTTCCTATTTTGATTTTTTCTTTCATTGGTTTTTTCCCTAATCTTAATATTTTTGTCTTTTCTTGATTTAATCTTAGCCCCATTACCTCCCCTTTCTCTCTTATTTCTTCTAGCATTTCTTTCATTATTTTTCTGTTCTTTGCAATAGTAGCAATATCGTCTGCATATGCAATTATTTGACCACCTCTTGTTCTGAGATTTCCTTTATTTATATTTCGTAGTACATATTCTAAAGCTAGATTAAATAGCTTTGTTGATAAGGCATCTCCTTGTTTCATTCCTTTATTTATACTGAATTCCTCTGTCACTCCTCTTTGTGTCTTTATGCTTATTTTTGTAGTTCTCATTGTCATTTCTATTAATTTTCTGAGTTTATGTGGAATTTTTAATTTTTTAAGTGCTATCATTAATCCGTTCCTTTTAATTGAATCAAATGCCTGTTTGAAGTCTATGAATAACATTTCCAATTCTAATTTATACTCGTTTGCTTTTTCCATTATTTGTTTTATTGTGTGTATTGCATCTATTGTCGATCTTTCTTCTGTGAATCCACATTGGTACTGTCCTACTGTCTTCTTTGTGATCTTTGATAACCTCTTTTTTATTATTGATGTCAATATTTTATATGTTGTATTTAGTAACGTTATTCCTCTATAATTTTCACAGATTTGTTGGTCTCCCTTTTTATGTACTGTTATGATCTGCCCTACCTCCCAGTCCCCTGGCATTTTCTCTTCTTTCCATATATTTTTCAATAGTGCCAGTATTTTTCCTCTTAGTTCCCTCCCCCCCATATTTTATTAGTTCCATATTAATTCCATCTTTACCAAGGGCTTTTCCATTTTTGCTTCTCTGTATTACTTCATCCAATTCCTCTAATGTTGGTTCTTTTAAACTTTCGATGTCTACTTCATCTACTTCATCTGCTTCTTCTTCGTGCACCGTTTCCTCCTCGTTATGCATTTCTTCTTCTGTTGTTTCATCCGTCAAGGGCTCTCTGTAGTAATCTCTCCATACTTGCTTGTATTCTTGGTCCTCTATTATCACTGTTCCCTCTCTATTTTTTATTCCGTTTGTTTTGCCCTTGTATTTTTTGTTTTGTTCTTTAATCTTTTTGTAAAAACTTTTCGTATTTCTGTTTGTTCTTTCCTGTTCTATTTCCTGCATTTTTTTGTCCACCCATCTTCTTTTATTTTGCCTTATCACTTTCTTAGCATTCCTTCTTAATTTTTCATATTCTTCTCTGTCTTCCTCTTTATCTGTTCTTAGCCATTTATTTCTGGCTTGCACTTTTTTCCTGTTATTTCTCTACATTCTTGGTTATACCATCCGTTTTTTGTTTTAGCCTGACTTTTACCTTTCTGCATATTTGCACCTTCTTTTATTGATTTTTTGATCGTCTCCTATTCTGTGTTTATATCTTCTGCTTTATATTTTTCTTTTATTTGAACTGTTACTGCCTCTTCATATTTTTTTTCTTACTTCTTCATTACTCATTTTATTGACATTCCACTTTTTATGTTGGTTTTTTTGTTTTGTTTCAATTTTAACTTTTTGTCTTATAGTGGCTGTGGCCATGTAGTGGTCTGAATCTGCACATGCACCTCTGAACGTTCTTACATCTTTTATTGACGATTGTTTTCTTTTATTAATCATTATGTGATCAATTTGACTATATGTTTTCTGATCTGGTGACCTCCATGTTACCTTATGTATTTTAGGGTGTTCAAATTTTGTTGAGCTTATTAACAAATTTGTTCTTGTTGCTAGGTTACATAGTCTTGAGATGAGAATAAAATAGATCAAATACTAAATATGATAAAAAATTTAACAATAGAGTTACAAGAATTAAAAACTGATATAAAGAAGTAAAAACGGAACAAAAACAATACAGAAAAGAAATGAGGGAACTCAAAACTGAACTAGCAGAACTAAAACAAGAGAATAGTGAAATCTGGAAAGAAAATGAACAAATCAAAAAGGATCTGAATGAGACAAAAGGACGCCTTGAAAGGCTGGATAGAATAAGAAAAGAAAATAACGTGATAATACAGGGAATGACAATAGAAACTGGAGATAGAAGAATACTAAAAGAAGTAATAGGAAATTTTATGACAAAAGAGCTAAATATTACCGTAAATATAGAAGAAGCAGTGAAACTATGAGATAAAACATGTTTAGTCAGACTGCCAAACAAAGAAGAAAAAACAAAAAATTATGGAAAACAAAAGTAAACTTAAAGAAGTGAAAAAAAAAAAAAAAAAAAAAAAAAAAAAATATATATATATATATATATATATATATATATATATATATATATATATATATATATATATATATATATATATATATATATAAACAATGATCTAACGACAGAGGAATTACAAATACAGAAGGAAATACGAAGAATAGCAAAAGATGAAATAAAGAAAGGTAAACGTGTCCAAATTAAAGCCAACAAACTTATAATAGATGGTCTAGAAAGGAGATGGAATAGAAACACCAACCAACTGGAGGACCATCATGGAGGTGGTTCAAAAAACTAGCAAGGGATGAGACGATGCATTATTCGTTGACGGACGAGGCAAAGAAAAAGGAAATGACTGCAGATAAATCCGGGTACAACAAAAGTGAAATAAAGAAAGATAGACAAGAAAACAAAAATAAAAGACGAAGACAACAGAACAAAAAAAATAAAGAGTTGAAAATAAGCACATGGAACATAAGAACTATGCTAGCTCCAGGAAAAATGCTAGAAATAGGAAAAGAACTCAAAAAGTATAAAATAGATATTGCAGCACTGCAAGAATTACGCTGGGAGGGACAGGGACAGATTGATAAACAATACTTTACAATGTTATATTCAGGAGGAAAGAAGCAAGGGGCAAAAAGGCGTGGGATTCATGATACTAAGGCACCTAAGAGAGAAAATTATAAATTTCAAGCCAATATGCGAAAGGATGGCCTATGTTAGAGTCAACAGCAAACCATTTAATATATCAGACTTGAATTTATACGCCCCCACAGAAACAAGCAATGCAGACGAAAAAGAAATCTTTTATGATAAGGTCGAAGAGGAGATAGAAAAAATACCCAAAGAAGATGTCATATTTGTACTAGGAGACCTCAACGCCCAAATTGGAAAAGAGGACTTTTTACAACAAATTGCAGGAAAACATACAATACACGAAAACACGAATGAAAATGGGCAAAGACTATGTTGCCAACATACATAAAATAATTATAGTACGGAATTGTACAGCAACACCTCCTCTCAATTCTACAAAAGTAAATGAATTAAGTACATGAATTAACTAATAAACAGTATAATTATTAAATATTAGTTTTAGAAACATTCAAACAATTTCTCAATAATTCAAATTGAGTAACAGGCAATGCCTTGGTCATAATATCAGCTAACTGTTTGTTTGTAGGAACATTACCCAATAACAAAATTTCCTTTATTTACCATACCATAATGTTTTACATCAATATGTTTTTAGTGTTTTTGATCTCATAAGTTTAAGTTATTTATATGCAGCTTTGGTTGTCCTCAAAAATTTTAATAGGATATTGAAAATCAAAAATGTCTTTTAAAAGTTGACCTAAAAACAAAACACTCAGTCATATACGCGGACAGAGGCAAATATTCGGTTTCACTGCTACTAAGAGCAACTACTGATTGCTTTTTAGAACACTAGTTATAAGAACATATATAGAAACATATGGGGAACACTACTTCTACAACTTTATTATTACAAAAAAGAACATATCCAGAAACACTCTTTCTGTCATTAGCATCGCTCGCAAAATCTGAGTCAGCATATGCATGAAGAAGCTTACCTCATTTTTTCTAAAATTAAATTTAGAATCCATTGGAATTTTACTAATCTTATAATTTACCATGTTAACACGATTAACAATTTTTGTAACTAAATTTTTCTGGCTGACAACTAAAGTCTTATCTTTTCTTTCAATGTCTAATCCTAAAAAGACAATTTTTCTTTCATTTGATAAATCACTTAATTCTAAAATTTTCTCTAAATTTGATTTTAAAAATTTCACATCATCTTCAGAAATTTAAATAACAAAAATATTATCTACCCATATCAAAACATAAGTTTTTCAATTTAAATACAAGCAAGGGTCAACCTTAGATCTTTTAAATCCTAAATTACATAAATGTTTATTAATAGTTGTATTCCAACATTTAGGGCTTTCTCGTAAACCATATAAAACTTTTACCAACTTGCATACTACACCAGATTTAACGCTAAGGCCATACGGTGGCTTTAAAAACACATCACTAGACACTGGACTTTTCAAAAAAGCACTTTTGACATTAACTTGATGAATATCCATATCACGATCTACAGCACTGGCTAACAGTACCCTCAGGGTGGTTAATCTAGCTACTGGTGCATACACGTCTTCGTTGTCCAATGCTGGCTGCTGATAGCCTCTGGCCACTAATCTAGCTCTTTTTTCTAACTGACTATCAACAATTTTTTCAACAAAAACCCATCGTGAATCAATGATTACATCATCAGCCTTAGGTTCTACCAAAGTCCAGGTACTGCTGCTTTCTAACGCCAAAAGTTCTTTATCTATGGCCTTCTTCCATCCATTCCCCATCGAAACAGCTTCAGTATAGTTTTAGGTTATTCAGAAGATAGACAGCCAGAAGATAAAGCCATCATCATACTCACGTCATAGTCATCAAGATAAGAAGGTATACATACGTCTATCGTATCTCGTATTCTTGACTACTATCAGGTTTTATTACCTCCGGTTCAATTTTAACAGGTTCAGTAATAGTTTGCTTATCCACACCTCTATGTATGTCTCATCACATGTACTGGAGATTCACTTTCACAAGTTTCATCAAATCTAACTGAACGAGATGTACACAATTGCAATTCTATTAAATACAAATTACTAATCAATTTTCCAGTAATAATTGCAGTATCACCCCTCATGATTTTTACTTCCTTATTTTCAAAAATTACACGAAAACCTTTTTTTTTTCAATTTGTCTTACTAATAATAACTTGTAAGAAAAATTGTAACAAACAAAAACATCATTCAAAGTAACTGAAAATCCTTCTTTCGATATAGCTGAGAAAACTACCTTGAAATTTTGCTACCAAAGTTTCACCAACCTTTGCTACATTTATTTGTCTATCCACTGCTTTGGAACTAGTCAAAAATTGAATGTATTTTGACATAAACAGGTGATTTGTACAACCACTATCCACAACCAGATGTACACTATTCATTACATTTGAATTACAGCTGACTGCAACTTCCTGTTTTGTGTGACTACCAAGAAATGCAATTTCTTTATTTTCAATATTACAGTTTCACGATTTTTAGACAATTTTTTGGACATTTCGAGCGAATATGCCCCATTTCATGACAGTGATAACAACAACAGTGATAGCAAAAAGTATTTTTGCTTTCACCTTTATATTTATCAAGACCAACAAAGCCATGCGAAGGAACAACTACACTAGTAACTTCTTTTGTTTTTAAATGTCATCTTCTGCGAATAAACTATTTTTCACAAAATCTATAGTTACTTTGGTTGGATCAGAACGAAACAAAATATCAATGGGTGTTACAACTGAAATAAATCTGTCAAGCATTGCAGATAAAAGTGTGGTGATCTTTCCACTATCGTCTATTTTACCTTCTGCATCCTTAAGGTTTTATTAAAATTCACCCAAGTTGCCGTCTTCTTTAATTACTAAGTTGCGCAACTTTTTCTGGATTTGTGCTCGAGACTGAAGTCCTGTCTTTTCGTAAACAGCTGTAAGAGATTCCATTCCCATCGAAGTTTCTTGGGTTTTAATCACCCCCAAAACATTATCCCCAACCATCGAGCAAAAAGACAAAAGAGGGAATGTAAAGGTAGTGGGGGCAAAAATATTGTTAGACAGGAAGTGCCATCTTGAGAGGCCAAATTAAACAAGGAAAGAGAGTCTTTCCTTGTTTAAGAAATCAAATTTAGTTGGGTTATGTTATTATTTGTACCAACTGTCCACATGAAATCTTATTTATATTGAAGTTTTTTAACAATTGTTTCACATTTTAGAGTGTTATCGTTAATATTTAATTAAAATTGTCTCGTCTAAGACACATTCTGAAAACTATTTTATAGCTACTGTTAATAAGTGTCGGAAAATTTAAATTTGGCGCATTCGCATTTCCGGATATGTCTGCCATCAGAGGCCACTTTTTTGGTCGCCTTTTCATAACGATTAGATTCCCTCTTTTGTCTTTTTGCTCGATGTCCCCAACTAACTGAAGAATAATATCCTTTGCAGTCGAATTACTTTTAACAAAGTTTTTGTACTTATAGTCAGTCCTAGCAGGTTTCTCTTGAGAAATGACATCAAGAACACCATGTCTTTCCAATCGAAATATCCAATCAAAACCGGCAAAACCTTTAACAGCTATTGTAACATACGAACTATGTTCTCATTTTTATTAAGTCTCAAGTACTGATCAATTTTATTAATCATTGTTAATTTTTAGTGCTGATCATGTCGCTAAAGTGTCTATGTCATTGTTGGAACACGCACCAAGTGGATCTGCATGGATAATAGAAGGTAGCGAAGCTCCATACGAATTGAAGCATTTAGACAAAAGTGTATTCAAAGATAACTTATTAAAGATAGATACTTAGTTAATGATGTAGTATTTATATGTCAGTTCACTATAAAACTGCAGGATTTGGTACCTTGAAAACCTTTCAAATTTATTTTGTACAATTTACTACCATTAAAAATAAAAAGATGAAAATGGAATAAATATAAAATTACTACTGTTTTATCTTTTAATTATGTTCTAAATGGGTCTTTATATTTAAAATGGGTGAAAACAAAAATAAAAATGTAATATACGGAAAGATATTAAGATTTATTAAGAGTTTAAGGTTTGTTTAACGCAGTAAATAAAAAAATTAATATCTCATTGTCCACATTTTTTTATTTTTTTTTATAATTTACAGATTTATACTTAATTACATTATTAACACTTAATTAATGCTATCAAAACTTAGTTTATATTTAAATCTGATTCAAGTAAAATCGAAAACAAAAACAATTTTTTACGTAGAGATTAAGGTTGAATTCAACTCATTTTTGAATGTGTCCAGTGATAAAATTGTCGTAGCAGTGATCTAGTAAAAATGGTTTTCGAAATTAAGAATAAAGTGTCCATTGTTACTGGTGGTGCGTCTGGAATTGGACTAGCATTCGTTAAACAATTCTTACAATGTGGAGTCAAGGTAGATGATCATTTTATTATTATTTAATTATGTCACATAATTGGTACATTTAATATACAGTAAGGGTAAATAAAAAGGCTCCAGCCATAACTCTGGGACCTGCAAATAAAATAAGAGTAAAATCAAATTGTAAATATTCAAAAAGTCAAAGAAAATTAGTATATTTAACTTACACTTGTTACAATGGTTTTGTAGAATAAAAAAAACATCTTGTGCTTTGGCAGAGTATGTAATCGACAAAATCGACATATTATGAATTTGGATAACATTGAAATTTTGTGTAATAAAGGTAATACATTCAAAAGGACCTTTTTAGAAATGGTTTGTATTAGCAAGAGTGATAATAATTTAAACAAAAGATCAGAAATTTAAAATCTAAGAAAAATTTATAATTATATTATTTCTTTATAATTCATTTATAAAGCCAACAAAATATCAATAAATTTTTTTAGGTATCTGTGAATAATAAACTAATTCTTTTTTCTTTCTTATTAAATAAAAAAGAATATTTAACAAAATTTTCATGTTGGCAATATAATTGTCAAAAATAAATTAAAATACAAAGTATAAGTTGGCATTCAATGACATTGAGGGTTTTTTGTAATTTTCTATTGGATGCTATTCTAATTTATTTATAATTTACCAAAATTTATTTTTTTCTTGTTTAAATATTTTTTTCAAGATTACCTTTCTAAAGCAATTCAAAAAAGAAGGGGAAACATTTATTAGATCAAGGATTTTTTATAATACATATTTTTTTTTGTATGTGTAGCAGTAAAAGTTAAACAAACCCTAATTTTATTTGGTGAGTTACTATTATCTCATAGCCCCTTTTTATTGACTTCAACCCATCCAAACATAGTCATATATATATATATATATATATATATATATATATATATATATAATTTTAAAATCCATAGTTATATATATATATATATATATATATAATATATATATATATATATATATATATATATATATATATATATATATATATATAACTATGGATTTTAAAATTTGGACACTCCACACCCACACAAAATGCATTGGTAGAAGCAACAACCTTCATTTCACAATCAATTAACGAAAGGAAACACGTCATAGGCGTATTCCTAGACGTCCAGAAGGCATTCGATCAGGTCTGGCACACAGGCCTGATTGAAAAGCTCCACCTTGCTGGACTGCCTACTCCTTTCGTTAAGCTAATAAATTCCTATCTCTCACATCGGACTATCAGGATCAAAATCGCTGATCATTTATCCACTTCATTCACTCCACAAGCTGGAGTGCCCCAGGGCTCAATACTTGCACCAGTATTATACACAGTTTACAACAGTGACATCCCCCGCCCACAGCAAGGATCAGAGTCTCTTCTCCTGTTCGCTGATGATACGGCCATCCTTAACTCTGGACCTCACAGGGAGGGTGTACAGCAATCTGTATTCGAACGGTCTCAGCATTATCTGGACAGAGTCATGAAATGGTGCAACAAATGGAGGGTAACTATAAACCCCTCCAAAACACAAGCAATTCTATTTAAATCTCCGGAGAGGCCGGATATCGCTTTTAGGAGAAGACCTCATCTTCAGGACCTCGGTTATCTACTTGGGAGTTCGTTTTACGAGAACTCTCAACTGGAAGGCCGACGTTCAAGAAACCTTAGATAGGATGAGGCAGAGGTTTAACCTCCTGAAAGTACTATCCGGCAAACTGGGCGGGACATCTTCCAAAACTTAGTTGCACACATACAAGACCTTTGTCAGACCGATAGTCGAATACAAGGCTTGCATCCACACCTCCCTGAATGCACGTCAACTAAACGCCATTACGGCCACCGAACGTCGTATCTTACGATACTGCATGAGGAGGGACTGGTCGTATCCATCAGCCCACATTTACGCAATTTCACACATAACACCGATAAAGGATAGAATCCTAACCCTCAGCAGGAAGTATGTCCTAAGAACCATAGCCGGCTCGAACAACAGAGCCAAACGAATACTAAAGACGCCTTGCAATCATAGAGGGCAAATACTCACCAGGCTTCCCCTAAAGAAAGTTCCATTTCCTTCAGCTAAACTTCTCCACAACACTGGACACGAACTTCCTGATGAGTATTTTGATATACTACAATAATTCCCCATCCAATATCGCAGATAAAGTCTGCGCGCCAAAAACGCTGATAAAGAGCCGTTCCTACAAACTTGGCTGGTAACCCTGAAGTACCTAAACTGGCATGCTTGGCAGCACCCACTTCTTCTTGTACGCTTCTGGATCTTCTCAGATCATACACATAGTCACCTTCAGCTACCCTCCTGTTTCTTAGTAGTCCACCACTTCCACCTCCACATGCATCATTTCACGTGATTGTCGTTTACCGCACCCCCACAACTCCTAGAAAAAAAAAATACGGAGTTCCCATTCCTTGAAGAGGATCAGGCCTAAACAAGGTAAAAACGATCTTGTCATGTTAAAAATTTGGAGTGTGCCCAAATTTTAAAATTAAAATTTCCTGAATCTCGGAATCAAAACCAAATAGCTGGTGCAGATTTGATTACGGCTTACCTAAAACAACACAACATTCTTACAATAAGAAACCCTGAAGCAACGAGCTTAGAGCGCTACAACAAAGAATATGTTGGAAAGTTCTTTTGCAATTTACAATCGGTTCTAAATCGCTAAAAAAGCTACCCGTCAGAAGCAAGTGGGTCGCATAACTTCTCAGGAATGCGGTACAGTAATTACTATG
The DNA here is from genome assembly GCF_040954645.1 of Diabrotica undecimpunctata. Classification (NCBI taxonomy): domain Eukaryota; kingdom Metazoa; phylum Arthropoda; class Insecta; order Coleoptera; family Chrysomelidae; genus Diabrotica; species Diabrotica undecimpunctata. Next base: position 20,605 of record NW_027313174.1, read on the forward strand.
GCTCTGACACTATCTGCAACAGAAAACTCTATTCCACCTTTCTTTATTTTCCCACGGGTTAATTATAAAGAGCATTTTCTAACTTCTGGATCAACTAGAGCTGCAAATCCTTTAGGGGGGATGACAAAGGAACACGTTCTACAATTTTGTAGACATTCTGTTAAACATGTTGGTTATTCCTTAGACATCAGACCATCACTTTCATTATTAGTCAACCATGATTCCCATCTGTCTTCTGCCTTTCTTAAATTATTTACAACATTAGATATGCCGACTACGCAGTAGTTTTTGGAGATAGTCTGGACGATTTGCAAAGAATAATGTCGCGTATATCAGATATAAGTAGAGAACACGGACTTGATCTTAATACGAAGAAAACAAAGTACATGGTAGTCAGTAAGCGCGAAATATTAAATACACAGCTTTTGGTTAACCAACATCCAATTGACAGAGTGGACAGCTACACATACCTTGGTACCAATATTAACAGCCAATGGGATCACTCCAGTGAAATAAAACAACGCATAGGAAAAGCGAGATCGGCGTTCATAATGATGAAGTCTCTTTTCAGAAGTGACGATTTACCACTTGCTACCAAAATCTCTCTCATTAGATGGTATGTATTTTCTACGTTATTATACGGAGTAGAGGCCTGGACACTTTCCGAAGTTTCTTTAAGAAAACTCGAGACATTCGGTGGCATGTGGTGTTACAGACGTATTTTAAGAATTTCATGGGTGGATCGTGTGACTAATGTTGACGTCCTACGTAGAATAGGCAAGGAATTCGAGATTATTAACACCATCAAAGAGCGCAAACTAGAATATCTTGGCCATGTTATGAGGAATGAACAGAGATACGGCTTGTTGCAACTCATTCTTCAGGGCAAGGTATTTGGAAAGAGAGGACCAGGGAGAAGAAGAATATCTTGGCTTCAAAACCTGAGAAAGTGGTTTAATACATCGACAACCGGACTATTCAGAATAGCAGCAAGCAAAGTTAGGATAGCCATATCGATCGCCAACATCCGGAACGGATAGGCATCGTAAGAAGAAGAAATTATTTAAAAAATAATGGGGAGAAACATTGCCATTATCAGGTACACCAAAAAATATTATGTCATAATTTCGAGTCTCTGGAATTTCTTCATTTAACAGAGATATCTTTGAGATATCTTTGAAGATCACGAGTTTTCGGCAGGATATGCTACTGATCTACCTGACCCACTAAAATTAAAAAATTCCACCAATCAAGATCATTCTAAAGAGCAGTTACATTTGTCAATTGCATCGAATCTGCCCGACAAGCCGTTGTGCACAATTAGCCGCAGCCGGGGTATTCAAAAGAACCTGATAACGTTTTTCTTTTTGAAAATAAACCTGATTATCAAATGAACTGTACTAAAAGTTCCATTCAAGAGGAGAATGAGAACTCCGCTTCTATCACTCCATTAAAATTAAAGCTTTTACCACAAGTTCCAGCTAGAAAGCAACAACGTAAATGTAATAAAAGAAAGCATCATACTGCAATATTGACGGATACACCTATAAAAATGCTCTTGAGGAAGAACAAAAGAATGCAAAAAACTACCAAAAGAAGAATTTGATCAAAAAAATAACCAGGTACAAAGATTAAAAACAAAAAAATGAAGGAAATTGATAATGATTGTATTGATTCAGAGGATTGCTTTTGCTTCTGTTGTATGGATAAATACAAAAATGATACTTCAAATGAAAACTGGATATAATACAAATAGTAAAATGTGGGCACATGAGGCTTGTGCTGACCATCCTGTTATTTTTTTTTTTGTTTTTGTGAATTGTGAAAGCAATTAATGTTTTTCTTACACTTAAGTAGTTTCATGGTTTTGTACATACTATGTTACATTTTAAATTAATGTATTTAGTTACTTAGATTTATGCCTTTATGTTTTTATAAGTTTTTTGATAAAATATTTTTACATTTTAAGTAAAAATGTGTTTTACTTTTTTCGTTTGCGTCAACCAACCACAGATAGTGCGTTAACTAACTCCAACCTAAGGCTACTTGGCGCATACTGAGATATATTTTTAAAAAATATTCTACATGCAAATGAACGGCTTTAACATTTTTTTTTCATAAATAGGGATAGGCAAAACATAAAACTATTCTGTTTTGCAAAAAATTTACATCAAAATGTTAAGCCACGGTCTCCCATGCAAAAGATGTTATAAGAATAAACTGTAGATGTATTGTCGTAAAAGTTATTCTTAACAACGATCAATGGCGTCCGTCCAATTAGCAGTTCATCTGCCGACTTCTTGTTGCTTCATATAGGGGTTACTAATAGCGTACACTATGTAGCAACGTACAGAGAATATAATACAGAGAACTTTCAAAGACAATAAGGAAAAATATTAAGGAGGACATAGGCTACAAGAAAAAAGAACAGAATTAACCATTGGGAAAAATTAAATCGTTACTATAACAAATGAAAACACCAGGATAACAGACAGATATAAAATAATACAATTCGTGCGACAACAGCGAACTATACAAGTCTTCCAAAACACTTGAAGCAGCAACCAGTAACCAAGAAGTATCAAAAATGAAAACCGGTGAAGCAGCTGGAATATATGGTAGAACTGCTGAAATAAGCTGGCAAATAAACCTAGAAAATTGTACTCTGAGATAGCGCGT
>NW_027313175.1:0-23283 GCF_040954645.1 Diabrotica undecimpunctata
CGCGCTATCTCAGAGTATTGAGACACCAATATTCAAAATTCGAAGCTTAACCCTTTCAGGCTTAGTGGCTCCACGGTGAAAGTACCTTTAAACAAATTTTTTCCTACTGCCCGAGTAATCGTACGCTGGGACCACCAGACGGAATGCGATGTAGACGTCGTGTATTCCACTTTCCACGCGATAACAAAATTCCAGGAGCAGTTGTGCACATTGAACATAATACATTTGGCGCGCGCATAAGTGAATGCTAGTGAGGTTATTTATTGTTGTAAATAAACAAACATTCTCATCATCATTATTTTGGCTTTACAACCCTGTGTGGGTCCTAGCCTCCCCAAGAATTTTTCTCCAGTCGTCCCTATCCATCGCCTTCCTCCGCCAAGCACGTATTTCCATATTTCTCATGTCTTCATCGATGTTATCTAGGAATCTTGTTCTGGGTCTTCCTCGTCTTCTTTGACCAATAGGTCTATCAAGGAGCGTTTTTCTAGCTGGGTCGGTTTGCTCCATCCGCATTACATGACCTACCCACCTCAGACGTCCTATCTTTCCTATCTATCTTTTTTATATCTATCCTAAACAAACATTCTTCAACTGATAAAAGGTATGTATTATGTTAATTTGTTGATAAATAGATGTATTTATGTATTGCCGTATTGAGTCTTTATGAACTACGTAGATAACTAAGTGAATTTTAATATTTTGATTGGTGGTTCCAATAGGTGCCAGTAGGCCGATCAGTAACTAGTAGGTATTTTTGTTACAGAATTCTAAAATGAAAAGACGTCTTGATTTGAGTCATTTAACAAGTCATGGCGCTTACGATTTACTAGTAGATATTCCATCGGAGGGATCTGATGTATCCGATTTTAATGAGAACGAGGATGAAGATTTCGACATGACTTTGGAGTCAGCTGTTTTAGATGAACAAAACGATATTACAGACAATGAAGATGTGCATGACAGTGACTGTGGTGAAGACGAGGTATCAGTTGCTATTTTTGATGAGGTTAAATGGACCACCGACCCAAATAATGCCGCTCAACTCCGTCCTTTCTCAGAAAACGTTGGACCAAATGTTCCTGATACTATAGAGACTCCTCTTGATTTGTTTAGTGAAAACCCGTTGAATACACTTGTTTCTCAAACTAATTTATATGTAGTCCAAGAAAATAACAAAAACAACACTCCCGCAGCACTTAAAAAAATAAAGTGTTTTTTGGGAATAAACCTTTTGATGGGTGTGAAAAATTGAGTGTGTCCAGTTATAGAGATTTTTGGTCTGCAAATTTTGTTATCAGGGATCAGTTACTTTCTTCATGTATGTCGCGTGACAGATGGATGGTTGTTTACTCATCTTCATATAAATGACAATTCATTACAACCTAAGAAAGGTAATGTCAACTAGGATAAACTCTACAAAGTGCGGCCATTGCTAGAGGAACTTTCAACTACTTATAAAAGCTCATTTTATCCCAGCAGGCAACAATCAATAGGCGAATCGATGATAAGATTCAAGGTACGAAGTAGTTTACGCCAATATATGCCGATGAAGCCCATAAAAAGGGGATATAAGGTATAGGTACGTGCTGATCAGTCAGGATGTGTTTAACAATTATACACCGGAAAAGTAAACGATGTAAGGGAACAACAGCTCGGGGCAAGAGTAATGAAAGATCTTACAAGAGATTTAGTTGGAAAAAATTATAAAGTCTATTTCGATAACTATTTCAATTATGTTTCATTACAACGCGACTTGATAAAAGACAATATCTACGCATGTGGAACAACTCGAAAAAATAGAAAAGGTTTTCCAACTGAACTTAAAATAAATAAAAAAATGACAAGGGGGACTCAAACTAGAGAATGAGTAAAGACGGCGTGCTAGCTTTGCAATGGATGGATAAAAAATCCATTCATTTTCTAAGAAATTTTCACAAACCTGAAGAAAATGTCACTGTGAAGATGGCACATCATTGGAAATTAACTGCAAACAATTAGTACAAGATTACAAAAAATATATGGGCTATGTAGATAAGTCTGATATGTTAGTATCTTGCTACGAATTGGATAGAAAATCCATAAAGTGGTGGCATAGAATTTATTTCCATTTTGTTAACCTAACATTACTAAACTCATATATAATTTTCAAACAATCAACAACTGGTAAGAGTATGTCTTTGAAAGAATTTAAAATTGCTGTGGCCACCGGTTTGATTGGAGCAGACCCACAAATGCCTAAATTTGAAAGAAGAAGCATGGACAAACCAAGCACTAGTAACAGGTTCAAAAAACAAGTTCCTCTAGAAATAAGATTTGACAAAGTAGCCCATATGCCTCAGCATGGAGCCAAAGCACGTTGTACATACTGTAGTACCAAGGGAACTCCTCATCGTACAAGATGGCACTGTACTACATATCAAGTAGGTTTATGTCTATCTGAAAAAAAAAATTGTTTTATTACATTTCACACCAAATAAGTTTTTCGTTTGGGGCCTAGTGGTTCCACATGGAACCACCTTTTTTGTACTAATTACAAAAATATAATATAAAAAACCTTTGATTTGTCTATTTTTTGCCCTTATATGTCCTAAAAGCAAATTATTTACCAATAAATATAAACAAAAAAAGTCCGTTCACAAAGGGTTAAGGCGTATCAACCTTTATTAATTCATTGAGATAGACGGTTTTTTAGAACGTTTAGATCGTTTTTTTGGACCTTAAAAGAAACGAAACTGCAAAATTGTAAAATAAATTCTAAAATAAAGGCCAATATATTGTAAAGTATTCAATAAACTATATATTTGTATATATCCTCATTTGTATATTTATAAATATTTTATAAATATACAAATGAGGATATTATTCTAAAAAACTAGAGTTCCAAAAAGATGAGTTATGTATATGTATATGTTAGCACTAGAGAGAATGTTTAGGTTAAAATGGCTCTTAACATGGAACCGTAAGCTTTAGTAATGACTCGCTGACTAAGCAAGTTTCAATGTCATGCTTTTTTTTTGTCAATTGGATTTTTTTTTTTTTTTGTAGGTACGCGTCAATAACAATTTGACACATTTTTTGTCGCTTTTTGAAGAATTTTATTTATTTCGTCTGTCTTTCTATGAAGACATACGCTACGCTCTGCATACGCTATTAAATAGTAGTTTTGCCTTTCGTACCTTGCAATTTTGATTTCAGTAAGCTTATACTTCTCGCCAGCTTCGTCAACATCAAAGTTGGCAACAATTTGCGTTTGGAGTGCCTTAAAATCATAAAAATCTTTGATATTAATTTTACTTCAACTGCTTTTTCGGTCTAATTTTCTTTTCTAATAAGAGATCTTAGCGATCATATTGCTAAGAGAGATAAATTGGTCCACAGTTTAAGTGTCTCTTTACCTGTCTCGCCAGAAGAGAATGAAATGGGTCTTCTTTGTCTTGCGTATGGCCGCAAATAAGAAATATGGTTAATTGCCTTAATTTTGCATTAAGCAGACTATTTTTTTTAGGATACCTAATGCAAAATTAAACATAGCTATAACAAACCTATTTTTATTTTGAGGGCAGCAGTTGTTACTGTAAAAAGTGATCTCAATGCAGACATTGTCGTGTTTTGTGCTTAAATCCTTCAAATAATCATAGATGCATAAAACAATTTCATTGGCCTCATATTTCCCTCACCTTAATGCCACAAATAGCACTTTGTTACCCAGATTACGAGAAATTAGGTTGTTGAGCGAAGATGTAGGTGTTTGTCCTTACACCTTTGTCCTGATGGCTTTGTTTCACGCACCAGTAATAGGTCGCTGGTATTTTCCCTTGGGGAACAAGGTTTTTCCTTAGGGAAATAGGTTCACTTTATATATATATTTCTTTGAAGGACCACCCAGAAAACTGGGAAAAATGAAGATTCAAAAAGAACGTTTGAACAAATATATTTAAACAAATACAATGTATTTATTTTAAACGCCGATAACTTGCATATAATACACACTTGTCGGTAATACAATATTGACACGAACTTATTAATATACCGACTGGTTTAAAACACTAATATGCCGCTGGGGCGAGTAGCCTGACGCTCCTTCCGTGCTGGAATTTGAACTGATACTGATGTCCACTCTCGCCCCTCAATCACAAACATTCCGAAATCTCCCCCCTGACCCCTCGACGTATTAAAAGATATGTTTATTTTTCAAATACCTTTAACTTTCAAATCATTGATAAAAACTACCTGAATAAGGGTATTTGTCTCAACTTGCGGAATTTTGGAATGCGTCAGAGGGTAATTTGGAAAATACTAATCCTTTCATTGTTACGATTCTATGAAGGTTTTAGAAACTTGTGTAGAAAGTTATTTAAATGCAAGATAACGGCGCTTTACAGATTATTAGTTAGTACAAAGAAATTTTATATATCTAAACTAATATACAGTATGATACAAAAATAAACTAAATAATATGATACAAAAATAGACTAAAAATATTAAGTATTGTTGTTACGCAACAGTTGTATAGGAGTTGATTTTAGATTTGCAGTAAAATATTGATGTTTCGCCAATTGGGCAGAGCTTCATGGCTTGCAAATCAAAGCAACACACAATGAAATGTTTATCTACCTTTCCTTTGTCTTTATTTATTTCCTTGCTCATTCTTATTTCTTGGCCATCCCTTTATCTTCTGGTAAATTTTTGAAAGCTTCTCAAAATTGCATTGGTTTTTCTTGAGGATGATAAAAGAAATATTGAATTCCTAATAAAAAATTCATAAAGCCATTTGCTAGTTTGCAAACGCTTTGCCTTCTTCTGTATAAAATTCTAACCACGAACGACGAAAGGCCAAACTTCATACTATATGGCTATGAAAAACTCAGTTTTAAGATTAAAAAAAAAGATGCTTTACATTCGCATTAAAACCCTTGAATTAACGACTAATAATATAAACAGTAGGCAGCATAAAGCAATAATGTAAAGCACAAACATTGTATACTTATCATACAATAACGCCTTAGCACATAATGTATTAGCTTTGCAAATGCTCTATCATCGAAAATCTATTCCTAATCAACTTCGCATTACAGCCATTATACAGCTTTGGGCAGTCAGCAAAGTTGAGTATCCCACACAAACCTACAATTCCAATTTGCATGACTGCCATATCCCAGGTTACGGCACTAGAGAAGTTTTACTGAAGTCACTTTTCTTAGCTAACAAATGCATTATCGCATGTTAGAAGAATCTTTAAACATTAACGGTACTTATGATACATCTACTCTCGACCACAGTGTAATGCAAACTGCCTTGTGGTGCGCTTGCTAATGCTGGGAGCGCCAAAACTGAAAATGGTAATAACAACATAGGCCCACTATGCAGATTCTTAAATAACTAAATTATATGACATTATTTCACAATTAAGCCCTAAAGGAACGTTTTAGGCGAAAAAAATAGATTTTTCGTTTTTTTTTTTAGGGTTATGGCAGTATTGAAATCTGGGTGTGAAGGTCTCCTTCAGCTATCTCCAGTGTTCCCGATATTTTGTCATGTACATCCAGTTTGTTGTAATCCTCTTTATATCATTCTTCCACCGTGTGAAAGGTCTTCTATCTCTATACAAGCATGAAAAAAAAATTGTCTGATCATAGGTCATTAGGACAACGCAACGAACTGAGAAAAAATATTATATAGACTTATATGTCTGAGAGAATAACATGTAACCGCATGTGATAGACATGTAATCACTATGGGAAGTCTTGTCTGTACATAGATAGTCTGGGAAAATATTTCAACGATGTGATTACAAGATTTAAAAGCAGGTTCATATCTTAAAGTAAATCAATAGTCAACATAATACATTATTAACGGCATAAATTAAAACAATTTATTCTAAAAAATAACAATTTTACAATTTTAATTAATTCTATTTTAAATTAAATTTCGAAAAGTCCACACATTCAGCCAAGAAGTAGCGCAATCCATTGTATAACTGCCTTTGGGTGTTATGCTTTGAAAGGCCTGAATGATTTTCTGACGTAATTCGTCTAAATTTTCATTCACATTTCCGCACATTCATGCTCATGTCGGTAAATCTGTTGCTTCACAAAACTCCATATGAAAAAGTCCAAAGGTGCAAGATCAGCAGAGCGAGGTGGTATTTTTATGGTACCTTGTGTACTAATACCTCTATCTGAAAACGTAATGTTTAAAAGATCTAAAACCTCCCGTGCACTGTGAGCTGGACAGCCGTCTAGCTGCAACTAATTTCATCCATATTAATAGGTAATGCTCGAACTACTGGAATAATGTGATTTCTCAGAACATCTACGTATTTACGACGACATAAAGTGCTCACATTGAAAAATGGTCAATTACCTTGTCACCTAAAATATTAGCCCAGACGTTGATTTTTGACGGAATTGTGTTTTGTAATGAACACTTATGTGCCTATTTTCTGTAGAGTACCCTGCGGTAACAAATGGATTGTCATTGGCCAGTAAAATAAAAAAAAGACTCATCTGTAAACAAAAGTTTTTTCATGCAATCTTCGTCACGATTAGTGAGTTCCATTATGTCCTCACAAAACACCATTCGTCGTTCATAATCATCAGTGAAAATTTTCTGAGTTTTTTGGAATTTGTAGAAATGATATTTGTTTCTTTTTAAAATATTATGTACAGTTCTAGCACTAATACTGCAGTTTTACGCTGTTCCCGTTCTTCATTTAATTGCATAAGCTGGTTGATTTTCATCTTCATCACTATCCGTGCAGTTTCTACCATTCTTGTTACAATTAGTTTTTTCCAAATTTAAAAATAATGTTGTGAATCGGAGATTTTGTTGGTACAGGTCCTTCGAATGAAAATAAAAACCTACCGAGTATATCGTCGGCATTACTTCCAGAATAATGCAATTTAATAATTTGAATTTTATGTTCAGGTGTAAAGGTTACCATTTTCCTAACTTGCAATATCAATTTCTTTATTCTGTTTCTTTGCGAACAAAACCAAAATTACTACTAATGAAAAAATAAAGGTATATTTGACGTTTTCATTATCAAAACTGAATGTCTCTTTGACAAAACTAGAATTTAATCTAATGGGTATTAAAAACAAGCTCGTATGTCAGTACTAATTTCATACTATATTCGGTCACTTTCTGTTAGCAAAACAACCTCATACTGTTCTTTTCGCAGTAATTATGCATGCTATATGCAGTTTTCAGACTACCACAACTGTATATCTGAAATCTAGGATGCTACTCCATTATGCCTTTAATTTATTTAGCGTCATTCATTCTCGCCTTTATTATTTTATTTAATGCATTTATCTTAAAAATACATATTTAATGTACTTTTAAAACTGTTACTTATTTAATTGGATCTTTATAATCTGATAATATTTTCCGGACAACGTGATTTATCGTTGCAAAAAGGCTAACAGCACCAGTGAACTGTGATCCTCCATTATATTTTCTTCGTCCTAATGACAAAATCGGACGTGTTATCCAAATAGAGCACACACCACAGAAAAACAAACAACGATAGATATACTTTCATACATCATTGTCATCCACTCTTTTGTTGGAATAAACTGTACTTCGTGCAGGATTGGATTTTTGATCCCAAGTAAAGAAAAAACAGAAAATGTTTTTTTTTAGTTTAAATAAGTAAGCAAATATATCAAAGAGACAATTTTATTTAAAATAGGTTTATGAAAAATAAAATAATTAATATCAAATGGAGGATAAAGCTCTGATAAAGGTGTTGGTTTAAAATTTTATATTTTTTTTAAATTTTTGTTGGGAATAAGCCACAATTTAACTTTAAAATACGTTTATTTTGACGTTTAGATTTCCACTTTGGAAATCGTTCTCAAAATACAAAACAAAAATAAATTAAATAAATTTTGTTTTTATTACTTAGTAAAACAATCTTCTAATAATTTAATTGTATCTGCGTCATTCATATTGAGAGTTCTGACACATATTATACATTTTAAAGTTCTTGCATAATAAATTGTCAAGTAGGTGACGTTAAAATTATATTGTTAATATTTTTGAGTTGCGTTCCTGGGACGAGTTTATTGGAAGACAGTTCATTCGATTACATGAAATTAACTTATAATAATTTGTGAATACATTTCAGAAAAATCATAGTATGTGATTTGTATTTAAAAGTACAACCGCATGCAATGATGAGAGTAAAATTCACCTGTTAGTGATTTCATAGTTAATCATAAAGAAAAAACTTCCATAAATTTTGTTGCTAATACTGGAGATAAAGCATACCCATTACCAAAGCAAAATTTTATCATTTTATTTATTATTTAGTTTAAAATAGGTATTATCCGTACATAATGTCAATAACTTTATGATAGCTGATGCATTTAGTCTTTTTCTAGTTGACTATGCATCATCATTTTCTAATTTTGTTTTGTCTTATTTTTAAAGTCTTATCTAATGGCACATTTGTAAAAAAAACTATTTATGTCAAAACTTACTAAAATATTATTTGAATTAATTCAATATTCCAAAAGTTATTTGTGTATTCTTTACAAATGTGAGATTATTATTTGCAAATGGTTGTATACCTAATATTAAAATTAAAATTTTGACAGTTCACAACAAAGGGAATTTATGGTACCTACTACAGATAGGTTTTTTTTGGAGTATTCTCTTTATGAATGTAGTACTTCTAATCCATACATTTTTTAATTAAAAAATGCTTATTTGAAATTAATAAATACACCCAAAAAATACAATTGATGTGAATCAAAGCACATTCAGAACTTACATATAATGAACACGTAGACTAGTTAGCTAAAGTTGCATTATAGATGCTTTTGCTTGTTCAAGAATTGAACAAATGAACAACTGGAAAGCACACTGGGAAAAGTACTGTAGTATTTCAACAACACAATATAGTTTGATACAACCAAATATTTCAAAAAAAAACCTTGGTATAAGATTTTTATCCTCCCTCGCAAATATATAACTACCATCAGTAGACTTAGATTTGGCCATGCATGTTTTCTTGCACATTTATTTAAAATAAATATATTAGATTTCGATATTTGTCAAGAATGTCAGATTAAAGTGACTTAAACCACATATTTTTTGAATGTCAAAAGTATAAACAACCCACCAACAACCTAATTAAAAGAATGATGGACAAGAACATCCCACTTCCTGTTAATATTCTCTTTCTACTATCACTTAATGAAAAGAAAATGTTTGACTGCTTGATAACCTTTTTGTCTGATAGTAAAGTATGCCTGTAATTAGATTTGTAACCTATTTTTAGAAAAAAAAATTAATTAAAAAAAATTTTAAAAAAAGATTAAAAAAAGGAATATAAAAAAATTACTTAAAAAAATAGATTTAAAAGAAAAATTAAAAAAAAAATAAATAAAAAAAAGGATTATAAAAAATATATTAAAAAAAAAATAAAAAAATAGTAAAACAATCACTAAGAGGATCTAAACCTCCGAGGTGTTGAATCGGGTTTATGTTCTAACGTAGTGAAAAAAAATATATATTACCATAGTTGTATTTATTAACATAGTAGGTAGATATTTTTATTTGTAAGATGTATACACTATGTATTTCACATGACGTCTGTCAACAACTAAATTATTATAATATAGTATTTATTAACATAGTATGTACATTAGCTAAGTACGGAATAATTATATTATTATTATATTAATCATGTTTCACTAATTATTTAAATATTTATATGCATATTTAAATTCGATAATAAAGCTCATGCTGATTGCGACTGGCTGAATGACAATTGACCAAGCAAAGACCAAAAAAACAAAAAAAAACTTTTTGTACTCCATCCGTTTTTCTGTAATAAGGTGCAATTAATTTTCTTTGATAATCTGTTAAATAATCTTTAAACCTTATTAAAATTCTATACATCTTGTTTTCCAAAGGCTTCGTTGGATCCTGTAATAACTTGCTATAAGGTCCTTTTGTGATTAGGTTTTTAATTTTTCCTCATATCTAATTTTATCATTTATTATAATTATTATAGTTGCATTTTCTTTATCTGCTGGTAGGATAATTATGGAGTCATCTTTTATAAAGTTCTTACAGGTTTTAGTTCCTCTTTGCCTCTGTTTTGTTTAATTTTAATAGACTTTAAAATTTCAATGTACAGTCCCTGGCCAAATTATTAGACGCACTCCCGTTTTTTAATAATTTGATGTTTAATTCGAGTTTATATGCAGTTTTTTCACATACAAACATACATGAAATGGATTTTTATTTAGGAAATTTATTATATATTTCGTATTTGTCATAAATGGCAACACTGTCTTAATCAATTCTTGCCGGAACGTAAACAAGTCTAAACCTGCTCCCATCGCGTTCGCAGGTGCTTCAGTTGCGAACGTGTCTCTGTGGCTTTATGTGCTGTTTGTTTATTAAACAGTTTTATATTACGCAATTATTTGTTTATTTCGTGTGCAGAGTTTAAATAATCTGTTTGTACGCTTTCATCATGGGTAAAAAATGCGATCTTTCACCACGTAAAAAAGCTGAGATAAAGGCCCTAGTGAATACTAAAATATTTTCAAACCGCGAAATATCACGAAGGTTAAAGGTTTCTTAAGCTAGTGTACGACGCATAAAGAAGAAGATTGAATTAGGAAAAAAATTGAGCCCAAAATGAAAGAAAAAATACGGCAGAAAGCCTATTTTCACTCCAAGGTCAGAAAGATCTTTAAAGAAAATTTGCCTGGAAAACAGATTTGCTACCACAAAATTGATAAAATCGCAACTCCAAGATGTCAATGTGAATCCTTCTGAACGTACTGTGCGAAGAAAATTAAAAGATTTGGGTTTTATGGCCTGCCGCCCCACTAGGAAGCCCAAGTTAGCACCTGCAATGAAAGCAAAGCGTCTGAATTGGGCCAAACAGTTGCGTGATAAAGATGTGGACTTCTGGAGGTCGGTAAGTTCATAATTTCTTGCATAATATTTCATATTTATTTCACAAATAATGCATTTACCCATTTAACCAACATAAAGACTAGCACATAATTTTTTTTCTATTGTTGACAGGTCTGCTTCAGTGATGAAAGCACATTTGAAATTTTGCAAAACAAAGCTCAGTTTGTGCGTCGTCGTCATAAAGAAAAGTTTAATCCTGACTGTGTTGTTCAGTCTGTGAAGCACCCTACAAAAGTGATGATTTGGTCAGTCATTAGTGGCAAGGGTACTGGATGTCTGTACGTGGTAAAAGGAATGATGCGGCAAGACCAGTACAAAGATGTATTGCAAAGGCGGTTGATTCCGCATCTTCAAAACGGGTTTCCAAATGGGAAACCATTCATTGTTATGCAAGATGGAGCTCCCTGTCATACAGCACGGTCTGTCAAAGCTTTTTTGGCAGAACAAAATATCTCTTTGTTGGATTGGCCGGGTAATAGCCCTGATATGAACCCCATAGAAAACGTTTGGGAGTTGATGAGAAGAGAAGTGGCAAAAGACATGATTACAAACAAAACGCAGCTCTAAGAAAGAATAAATTACGTCTGGAATCATCATCCTCAAATACAAGAGACAGTACAGGCTTACATTGATAGTATGCCGCGCAGAATTAAAGCTCTAATAGCGGCTAAAGGTGGCTCAACAAAATATTAACACTTAATTGTCGTTATTTCTGTTTTCTTTCAAGAGTCAATAAATACATATTTGTTCATTAATAATGATGTTTTATTGGTAATAAAATATAGACAATTAAATGGACAACCAAATAACATACATTGTTTCTGGTATATAGAAAAAACCTATTTAGTATCGGCTCATAATTAAAATTTTTTATAAAATCTAGAGTGCGTCTAATAATTTGGCCAGGGACTGTATAACAATTCAATTTGACATACATAGTATACTATATTTTTCATTTTCGTTAAATAAACTTATTTTAAAATAAAATTGTGGTTTATTCCGAACAAAAATTGTAAATTATTTTTAAGAGACTGTAACATATTGAACCACAAATAAGTATGTTATTTATTTGTTATTTGTAGTCATTATTGTTTTCATTAAATTCATCCGCTAATAACCAATATGGTTGATGCGGCTGCCTTTAAATAAAAAAAAAATTGTAAATTTAATGTTTTCTTCTATAATTTCTCGCTGGATTTGAATATGTCCTATATATGTTTCTCCATTATATACATTTATTACACAGCTTTTTAGATTTTTCATTTATATTTTCTTTAAATCATCTTACCTGTTTCTGTGACCTTATCTTGGGTTCCTTCTTTATCTTTTTCTTGACGCTATCTAGTGAGTTATCATTCTCAAGAAATTTCATCAGAATTTCTTATTATAAATCTTACTGAATTCTAATTTTCTAATTCATCTTAAATTATGATTATCCCATGATTATGATTCATCCCATTCACGATCTTGTTCCATATGTGTTTGATAACTGAGAATCTTCTTTCGAAAATTATCAGTTATCCTTTCTTCATCGCTGTGGGATAATGTCTACATAATATTTTAAAACATGACCATTTAATCAATATATTGTCCAATTTTATGGATTATTTTATATTAATAAATTTTACCAATGAATCACAAGTCTGGACAAGAAGACAAATATTGATAAAATCGCAAACCACAAAAAAAGCAAGAAAAGCAATATTTGCAAGTAAAGCTTCAAAATTGTAAAAAAAAAAAACAGAATCAGTTAGAAAAATTATACAAGCAAGAAATATTATAGCATCTTCTTGTTCTTGTAGTGCCTATCTGTTTCGGATATTCGCGACCATCATTACAATCTGTATTTTGAAAACTGCTACTCTGAAAAGATTTGTGGTTGTTGTGTTGAACTACTTACGTAGATTTTACAGCCAGGTAATCCTTCGCCTTCTTTTTTCACGTTTTCCTCCTACTTTTCCGTGGTTAAAAAGTCTTTCCCTTTTTGCATTCTTAATCAAACGTCCTGGTTAGTAGCGTGGTCGGTATAGGAAATCTTTAGGATTCAATGATAGAGCCATATTTCGAAAGCCTTAATTTTTTTGCAGGTAGCGTCTATGAGGGAAATAAAGTGTAGGAAAGATATAACAGCATAGGTGGTAAAATTTTAATGCGAATTTTTAGATACCTTTCGATAAAATAATAACGAGATGGATTCAGAAGATATTAATTGGCGACCATGAGAATGCAAGGAAGAAAAAAAATTTAGATGCGATGAAGTGATAATCTTAAGAAACTTCTTAGCTGGAGATTAAAAGAAAGAAGTAGGGTTCAATGAAAAATATAGGGTGTAGACAAAAAAAATAATTTTGTTGATTTGTTGATCAAATAACTAAAAAAGTAAAGAAAATACTTAAGAGCTCAAAAAAGAGGAGGATAAAGAATAATATATAGAGTAATAGAGAACTCTACTTCTCTTTAACTCTTAAAGAGAAAAGGAAATAAAATATTTTCACGAGGTAAAATACGAGTGAATTAAAACGTTAACTAGAAAAGAAGAGTTAATATGTTAAACATGAACATTTACATCTAATAGTGGACCAAGACTAAATATATGAAAGGTGGATGATGCATTTCAAAGAACAGTTAATTAATTACGGATTGGCACATGGAGATGATATAGATAATAAATAAAACAAATCAGTAAATGTCACAAAAAAGGGAAGTGAAAAAATAATAAATGCTATAAAAAATCATAAAAGTCGTAATAGGAACCTCATGGTAGAACTAAACTAAACGTTTTACTAAACCAACTTAATAACCTAATAGCAATGCAGAAAGTCAAAAAAATGCTTTAAGTATTAAATAGGTCAATAATTAAGTATATACAATATAAAAAATATTAGAGATATACGTTGAGAATACAATATATTGCTGCAAATATTATTAATCAACTATAAGGTCTTCTAAGTTTCTATAGATAAAACAAAATTAATAAAAGTGCTTAAATAGTTTAAAGTTTTAATAAAAGAAGCAAAATTGGTGGTAATGATATTTAGCAAAACCGCTTGCACAATTTAATACAGAGCACCTCCGTAGTATCTGATATGAAGAAAGGTATTTCCTAGGTAGATCCTTGATCTACTCTATTATTCAATATATAAAATAACGCATTTAACATACAAAAGAAATAAAAAAAGTTATTGAAGAATACAAGAGGAATATACTCAAAACGAATAATTAAACTCAGGCACTATCGTTTGAAGATGAACTAATAAATTAATGGGAAAATTACATTAAATACTTGTTTAAGGATGGCTGAAAATCACTACCAACTTTAAGTTTAAATACAGGACTATCAATCTTAAAATCTATTTCTTCTTTCTCTTTATAAGCAAGTCTGCTTGTTTATTGGCGGAAGGTTGGTAACTCTATACTGATACTTCTTTTGTCGATTGGTGACTTATCTGTTGCTATTTTGACGACACGGGTCTCCTCTATTCTGCTTATGTGATTATATATCTGCGTTCTTTTTTTCTATTTTGTGTCCATTCATTTATACATTGTACGTTATATTTTCTTCTAATGTTTTCACTTCTCTTTCGATCTCTCAGGGTATTTCCTGTAATTCTTCTTAGTACTCTTATCTCTGCCGTTTCCAGTAGCCTTTGCATTGTGACTGAATCGGGTCTCGTTTCTGAGGCATATGTCATTATTGGTTTTACACTATCTTTATAAATGCTTGACTTTATCTCAGTGCTAATGTGTCTGTTTCGCCATATAGTGTTATTGCGAGATGAGATTGTCATATTAAATTCTTTGGCTTTTATGTAAAATCTGTGAACCAGTCTTTGCAGACTATCTTATCTTGGGCTATCAATATTGCATCGCAAATTGCAATGCAATTGCAAAGAAATAAAAATGCTATATTACGCAGATGTTTGTTTCCTATTATGTATCATCTTCCTGTGTTAACGCTTTTGAGGATTTCATCCATAATTAAATTAAAGAGCATGGGGCTCAATGAATCCCCTTGTATTATTCCGCTGCCCATTTCTATAGGTTCTGTAAGTTGTCCGTCTAGTCTGACTTTCATTTTGTTGTTTTGTAGATGTTTCGATAGTTTTTATAATAATTAGGTGAACTTCTCTATTATACAGAAAGTGGATTACATCTTTAAGTCTTATTCTGTCAAAAGTATTCTTTAGGTTAATCAGATACAGAAATACTGGTCTATTATACTTTAGCGATTTCTTACTAATTTGCTTTATAA
Source organism: Diabrotica undecimpunctata (assembly GCF_040954645.1). NCBI lineage: Eukaryota > Metazoa > Arthropoda > Insecta > Coleoptera > Chrysomelidae > Diabrotica > Diabrotica undecimpunctata. The sequence goes on from NW_027313175.1 coordinate 15,206, forward strand.
CGAATATTGCATATGTACACGATTTTTCAATACGAAACCCCTATTGTTCATCTACTAAACTTCTCCTCTGTAGTTTACTGGCTGTTTTTTATCTCTTTTTTTAAATAGTAAAATTAGTTCGCTGGTTTTCCATTCCTCCGGTATTTTATTGTGTTTTATAATTTTATTAGTCAATGTTGTTAATTGTTTTGTCATTGCTACTTCACATTATTGCAGTAATTCGTTTGGTATCCCGTCTTTAACTGCTGCTTTTCTGTTCTTCAGGTTTTCAAGTATTTTCCGAACTTCCTGTACATTTATATTAAGTTCTTCATTTGTGGTAATTTCTGGTGTTTTCGGTTCAAGCGTCGTTTGTTCTTTCTCTGCATAGAGCTTTTTAGGTAGCCAATCCACGTATCCTTTTCTGTGTTTCGGTTTTATTAGTTCCTTTACCACCGCTCTTTGACCTCTTAGGAAGCGCCATGTTTTCTTTTGCAGACCGTAAAAATCATGTTCCATTTCTTTCGAAAAGCGTTCCCAGTGATCATTTTTTATTTTTCTTACAAGTGCATGTGTTTAGTTTCTAATTGTCTTGTAGTTATGGTATGCCTCTTGTGTTTTGGTTGAGACGTATTTCAGGTAATTTTTTTTTTCTTTTCTTTACATTTTTCCTTTATTTCTGTACAAAAACATGGAATTATTGGCCTTGGGGAAGATTTATTTTTATTTATATTTCGTTCATCAAGAACTTTCTTCGCCGAGGCTAAGATATTAGACTTAATTTTTGCCCAGCTTTCTTCGACTCCATCACTTGCTGTGATATCACATATACATGTTTTCTTTCGGATTTTGCACAATACCGATCTATGATAGCTTTCTATTTCTGCTAATGTTATTGCTCTTACATCCACCATTTAAGAGGGGTGTACCTTTTTATGCGACATATTATAGTCTATTATAGATCTTTGTCCTCTAGTGTTTTCAAATGTGTATTTATATTGTTCTTTGTGAGAAAAAAATGTATTATCAATACTTATTTCATTTAAGCTGCAGGGGTCCGTCAGAAGGTCCCCGTTTTCGTTTCTGATATTTTTATTAAAACGCTGTTTTATTCCTGGAACTATATTATTGCCAACAAAGACGTTAAAATCACCCATAATTATTATTTATTCATTATTTGGGGTCTCGTTTTTTACAGTTTAAAGGTGTTCATAGAAGTTTTTCCTTGTGGTTGTATCTCTGTTGTTCTCTGGTGCATATATTGCTATCACATTCAGAAATTTGACAGGTAGTTTAACTTTTACACTTACTATTTTTTCAGAGGTATATTTAATCCTTGTACTTGGTGTAAAAATTTTTTGTCTACTAACAGGGCGACTCCTTCTTTGGCTCTGATTACTTTCGTAACACCACTGTAAATCATCAGATGGTCATCTAGCATCTAAAAAACTGAAGCCAAAAAAGCCATAAGCCAAGAAAAAACAATAAAGCCCGTGGATCAGATCATATATACATAAGATGGCTGAAATGAATGGCAATTAATTAATTAATATACATAAGATGGCTGTCAAATGAACAAAATACAAATGAACTGGTTGTACCTTTTGTTGAATAAAATATATGATAAAAGTGAAATATTATCAGACTGGTTAAAATCTTTAATCCTCTCCCTTGGAAAACAAGCGTAAATAAATGTAGCAAATATAGATTCATTAGTTTAATCCTTACATATCCTAAACAGACTTAAGAAAAAATGTGAGGACATAATTGGCCAAGAGTAGTTTGGGTTCAGAAGATGCCTTGGAACTAGAGACGCACTTTTTTCTATTGACATTACTTTAACGGTGGTAATAAATAAAAACACCGGTATTTATGTGCTTCATTGCTTTTAAAAAGATATTTGATTTCATACAACATACCAAATTAATTACCGCCTTCCAGAATATCCGTTTAGATTACAAATACATCAAACAATTGCCAAACTTGACTGAAACCAAACAGTTATTATTAGTACAAACAACAGAGAACAAAGTCTCCTGGACCAGAAAATGGTTTTCAAACGGTTTCAAGATTAGCAAAGGAGTAAAGCAAGGAGGATGTTTGTCGCCGACGGAAGCTTAAAAATTTGGAAACAAAAACGTAAAGCCAAACCTTGTCAAAGACCTGGGTAACATCAAAAAATATAGGTGAATAACACAGTTAAAAGACCTTGTCTAGAGCTGAATTTCTGCAAAGACATCCATTGCTCAGTAAATATTTCTGAATTAATGTTTGTATTATTTATCGTTCTAGCACTTTAAAGATTAGCAATATAACAGAATGACGGTATTAGATTTTTGTTTCGATACAGTGCAGCGACAACCGCTGATACGTATACTATACCGTTCTGACGAGACCTAAGGAGGTCGAAATACGTATCAGCAGTTGTCGCTGCACTGTATCGAAACACAAATCTAATACCGTCATTCTGTTTTATTATTTACTTCGTTTGAAGTACCAGATACTGAATTCGCTACGAATTTTGACCAGGATGAACGGCATGTGGAATGTAGTTTTAGATTCCCTTGCCGAGTAATTTATCCAGCTGTTTGTTTCGCAAATTTTAGGAAACACGGTGGTTAAGATTTGAATTCGGTTTCGCTAGGTAGAAATCGTTTGATTTCTCTTTTTGTTATTAGCAATATACTTCTTGGCCGAAAATATAAGATTGTAATATTAAAATATTAAGATATTTCTCTAAAATGTCTAATTCGAACTTCTGAAGACTCACCCTATATATCTAGTCAAATTTTATTTAAATGTAATAAGTACTTCTTTATGCTATTTTTAATTTCCTATTTTAAATGTGTTACTAAACAGATAACAGATGCATGTATCATCAGAGAGAATATAATTCTAAAATGCCTTCAAATCAAAAAAACTGACCTACTTTCCCAACTAATTATTAAATTGGAACCATCCAAAAAGAAAACTTGTATTATGAGTTATCAGTTCTGAAAGTATCGAACCGCAGTAGGGTCGAACAACGGGTTATGTTTGGCAGCTCAGAAAAATTAATTAAAACCTCCCTCTTTCAATTTCCGTTTCAATCAATCTTAAGTGTCATCAGAATTCCCTTAATGCCTCAGAAATTAGTACAAATACGTTGGCAAAAAGGCCAAAAGAAACTTTGTAAAGAACTTCGTAGAAGTTCTAATAATGGGTGACCGGGTTTTATATGGTAGACATAAATTTTTGGATTATGTCACAATTTGCATTAAAAGTGCCATACGATTTTAGTACATCGTAAAAATTTTACAATAGCGCATTTCGTATGCTACAAAAAAATATTGCTACTTTTATAATCAGCAGTAATCGTAGTTGCTGTATACTCCGTTCAAATAGGAATTATCGAGGCTGTTTAAAAATATCCTATACAATGCGCCTAGTAAAAAGCGGTAGTATTGATATTTTTTTCTAATTTAAACATAAAGTTTAAAACGGCGTATTCTCAAATTGGGAATTCAAAAAAGGGCGCTTGTTACGATGATAACAAGTGATGCATTTTAATTTATAACGGCTCAACTTAGGTCGCCAGGTAAGAGAAATTATAATATATTTTTTTTAACTATTTATGCCCTGAAAGTACTTCTCTATTAGTTCAAATGAGTACAATGTTAGCTACATTTTTTACAAACTTTTTTTATTTATTTTTAATGTCTTTTAATTTTTATTATAATATCTTCTTTTTATTTAAGTTCTTAATAAAAGATAAGATTTAAAACAATTTTGTGTGATATATTATTTTGCAACAAATTTTCAAAAAAGTAACTTATGAGCACTAAAACTAGTTAATACCTGTTTCCAGCTTTCCAGTATCTTAATTGATTTATAGTGTGTAAGAATTAACACATTAAAAAATATTTAGATGTTTATCATCATTAGACTTCGGCAAATATGCAAATAAAAATGTAGAAAATATGCGCATAAATATGCACGTGTTTACCCGAAAATATGCAAATATTTTACAAAATATGCATACAAATAAATAAAAAAATCGTAAAATAGTAACAATTTTATTTAAAAAAAAAAGTGTACATAACTAAATATTTCCTACTATTCATTAAGATTTACATTTATTTTAAGTAACTACATCATTTTTAAGTATGAATAAACTTATTTAGAATTATGGTAACAATAAATGACCAAGTGGTGTTCAAAATTTTCTAACAAAAACTTGTGGCTTCTGTCTGAGTACATATATTTATATATGGAAAAACTTCGTTCAACATCAACTGATATAACGGGAGCATTTTTCAAACTAACCAAAACATTTGGTTCTAAATTAATTGTTTCCGAAATATTTCCAGCTAGAACACTGACTACTTCAGAAAGAATATGGTAACCTTTATTTTTTTCCATAGTAGCTTCAAATTTTTTTAAAATATCTTTTCCAATATTACCTCTAACGTTCCGACAACATGACGCAAATTCTTTTATTAATGCTGTACTTTCGAACAATGACAGTTTTGGTGATTCTAACTGAGTAATTGTTTTTTGAACAAAACTAAAATTTGATTTTATAAATGAAAGTTCTTGTTGAAGCAAGTTACTCTGAAAAGTTTGTTTAGAATCCAAAAGAGATTGGGAACTTTCATCTGTTAACGTATCAATTATGTTCTTTATTTTAACAAAATGATCTGCATAAAAATTAGCTGCTTCTAACGATGTTCCCCATCGCGTTAAAATAGGTTGTGGTGGAAGAGGAATGTTAGGTAGCATTTCTTTATAAAGTTGAATTCTTATAGGAGATTTAAGAAATACTTTTTTGACACTGGATATCATGGTATTTACAAGAGGAAACTTTTTTCGTATTTCCTCTGCAACTCTGTTTAATCCATGCGCTACACAAGTAACATGTATTAAATCTGGGAAAAATATTTTTAAATTTTGTCCTGCTTTCACCATATAAGGAGTAGCATCCGATAAAATAAGCAGTAATTTATTAGAAGGAATAGTTGTCGGAAGAAAAAAAGTTGCTAATGTTTCTTGTATAAAACGCGAAATTGTTAAAGCATTTGTTTTCTCAAGTTACTGGCATGAAATAAGATGAGATTTTGGTAAGGTATCTTCTTTAAGAACACCAATCAATAAATAAGCAATATACTTTCCTGAGGAATCAGTGGTTTCGTCTACAGATATGTAAAAATAATTATCTGCAATTTCTTCCTTAATATTAATTAACACCGACGAGTATAGCCCGTTCACATTATTTCTTCTTAGAGACCGATCACTTGGAACATTAAGTTTGCAATATTTTTTTAGAAACGAACTAAAATTTACATTTGCTAATTTTGAAAGCGGTATGTTTGCAGACACTAATGCGCGACACAAGTCTTCATTAAAAGTTTCTTGCTCATCTAATTTTTTTGAAGTAGATTGGAAACATTTAGCCATTGAAGTTTGATGTTTTCCTCCTATTTTTCCTTTTTTTGCAATGTGTGAAGCAGTTCTCACATGTTGGTCTATCTGAAATTTCTTCTCACATGCTTAAAATATAAAAATATACAAGGTGTTTTTGGTTAATCAAATAACTGGTTTGGAAAAAAAAACACTAGCTAAGTGTTTTAAATGCAGTATTAATCCACAAATTAGTTTTTGTTACTAACCATTAGTACATCATATAACTTATTTTAAAATTCAACAAAAGTTTTTTTTGTTAATTCAATTACAATAAAAATAATTGTGTTTTAGAATAGCTGACTTCATAAAAAAAAGTAAAGGTGAAACATTTTTCTAAATACACACCATTGTATTGTACCATGGACAATTTTTTCTCACTAAAGGAAGCTATTTTTCATTTAAAAACAACCTACGAGTACTAAATTTCAAGTAAATACGTTTATTGGTTTTAAAGTTATTGTTGTTATTAACTAAAAGAATTTAATTTTTTTTAATTTTAACACCCTGTATCTCGAAAAGTAAATAAGTTTGACCCCTCATTAACTATATCGTTTTGTTCAATTTTTCGAGAAGTATCTACAGTCAAACGTTGTAAGTGTCATTTGGAAACACCCTGTATGTATGAAATATTAGATATTTAATAGAAAATATTAGATACTTACAATTTTGCCACAGACTGAACAGTAGATTTTTCCCATATCCATAGACAGCTCTTTATAAGGTTTAATCCAAGTTGAAGCACTGGTTGTTTTAGGCATTATAAAATCACAATCTTCCTTTTTGTTACGCACAACGAGTGTTTACGCTTTGAATATCGAAACAAAAATGATTTACAAATCTGAGCATCAAATTAGAAATGTTTAGGTACCTAATTCAATAAACTGGGAGATTTTGGAAAATCCCTAAATTAGGAACAAAACTATTAGCCGTTTACCTGCTGTTAAGATACAATAAATTGTAGATAGATTTAGGGAATAAGATCATAAAATGCAAATGAGCGAACCCTTAGCGATTGTCCAATAACTGAATGCCTCAGTGACCGAGACTTTCTAAGAATGTTGAGGGCTACTTAAATTGATCTTCTTTGAAATTGTAAATGTTTTGTACCTGTAGAGATTACGTACTTAGATCATTTCTTGATTAAAATGACTACAAAATTTTATACAAGAATTGAAATAAATTGGTATGTTTAAAAATTTTCAAATACAGTATAAAAATCTGAACTTTTATGCACTTTATGCAAACTTTTATACAAATATGCCAAAATATGAAATATTTGCATAAAATATGCACAATATGCAAAATATGCAATATGCATATTTGCCGAAGTCTAATCATCATCATTTTGGCTTTACAACCCTGTGTGGGTCCTAGCCTCCCCAAGAATTTTTTTCCAGTCGTCCCTATCCATCGCCTTCCTCCGCCAAGCAGGTATTTTCATATTTTTCATATCTTGATCTATGTTATCTAGGAATCTTGTTCTGGGTCTTCCTCTTCTTCTTTGACCAATAGGTCTATCAAGGAGCGTTTTTCTAGATGGGTCGGTTTGCTCCATTCGCATTACATGGCCTACCCACTTCAGACATCATATCTTAATGTGTTTTACGATATCGGGTTCCTGGTATATTCTATAGAATTCGAAGTTGTATCGTCTTCTCCAGACACCATTGTCATTTACCGCTCCATAGATTCGCCTTAGCATTTTTCTTTTCAAACATCCTAACATGTTTTCATTGCTTTTTGTTAAAGTCTAGGTTTTTGAATTAATCCAATTTCCAATTAACAATGGAACACCAATTAACAACATTAGATATGCGGACGATACTATCATAATAACAGACAACCTCCGAGACCTCCAAAAGCTAATGAACAAGATAGTTGAGTATGGAGAGGAATATGGATTATCAATAAACACCAAGAAAAACCAAATTTATTAGGATATCAAAAACCCAAAATAATGGTGAAAGCCTGACAATTAACGGTAGTGCTTTAGAACAAGTTGAAAACTACCACTATCTTGGCACAATAATTAATCACACAAACGATTACTCCAAAGAAATCAAAGTTCGAATAGAGAAAGCACGTACAAACTTCAATAAAATGAGAAAGGTACTTTGTGCAAGAGAACTAAAATTGGACTTGAGAGTTAGGCTGGCAAGGTGCTATATTTTCTCGACTCTGCTTTATGGGATAGAAGCATGGACACTTAACGCGTCGACTGCTAAAAAGTTGGAAGCATTTGAAATGTGGGTGTATAGAAGAATCCTGAAGATATCATGGACCGAGCATGTAACAAACAACGAAGTCATGAGAAGAATCAACAAAAGAATGGAAGTATTGGAAACCATCAAGACACGAAAGCTGCAATACCTGGGGCATGTTATGCGTAATGAGAGATACAACCTACTTCAATTGATTAAACAAGGGAAAATCCAGGGCAAGAGAAGTGTAGGAAGAAGAAGAATCTCATGGTTGCGTAACTTGAGGGAATGGTACGGATGCACATCAATTGAACTATTCAGAGCAGCAGCATCTAAGATCAGAATAGCCATGATGATTGCCAACCTCCGTCGCGGAGATGGCACGTGAAGAAGAAGAAGGTTTTTTGAACCATATATTAATGTGGATGTGTGTGTGTGTTCTCTGAGATAGCGCGT
>NW_027313176.1:0-23282 GCF_040954645.1 Diabrotica undecimpunctata
CGCGCTATCTCAGAGTTTTTTGTAATTAGCTAGACTTCATTTAAGCTTGTGTCTTTTGTCTTTTTATAGCTGCTTTTCTTTACACAGCTGAATTGACAAAAGATGTCAAAAGTCTACGTACCGGCCTATAATGTGAATGCACGATATTAAAAAATATTCTGCACTGTTATCGTTTATATTTGCAAGATTTGTAGATTAAAAAAAGCAAACAAAAAATAAACGTTGCAACAACTTCTATCGGTTAACCACTTTGCAAATGATGTTGGTGTTGTTTGCTGTCTGAATATTATAATGTGAACTTTTATAATGAACTAACAACATAATACGTATATATATATATATATATATATATATATATATATATATATATATATATATATATATATATATATATATATATCTATATATATATATATATATATATATAAAATTTCATTATACAAGGTGATACACATTACAGTGATGTCGTCATCGGCTCTTTTTTTTAAATGTAACACCCTGTATTTTAGGACTTTTTTAGATCGATAAAAATAAGGTGATTTCAAAAAAATATAATACTCGGGTCTAATGGATATAATTTGAAAGATATGCGCTTAGAAAATAAATTATTTATTATCAATTGCAAAAAAGTAGCCTACTTCTAACTTTTGAAAAACTAATTATTTTTAGTAACGTTCAATAACAATTAAGTAGTACAATAATTGTATTAATTCGTGAATGTTCTGTATTATTGCTTAGAATTAATTTTAAGTAGAAATGAATTTGAGTGTAAAGCAAAGAATTGAAATACTCAACATGATTGGGTATGGAGACAAATCGCGAACTCAGATGGAAGTGTGTAATTTATTTAATGATAAATATCCAGAAACACCCATCACGCAGTCAACAGTAAGTAAGATTGAAAAGAAATTTCGAGAAACTGGCACGGTTGAAAATGCACGCAAATTATTTTTTCTGATAAGGCTACCTTCAAATTAAATGGCGAGGTCAACCGTCAGAATTGTAGATACTGGGCAAAAGAAAACTCCAACTGGATGCGGCAACATCATACACAATACCCGCAAAAGGTAAACGTATGAGCTGGCATTGTAAGAAATAAAATCATTGGACCCTACTGTTTCGAAGGTAATTTAAACGGGCCAGCATACCTTCAGTTTTTAAGTGATTGTGGTTTTGGCCGCTGCAGGTAACAGAATATGAACTGATCTCTGTGATGCCTTTTGGGAGAGTTTTTATCCACTTGATTAATGCTGATATAAATTCGGAGCTGCCACGTTGACCATATATCTCTGTCCATGCGTAACATGGACATTTAGGGTAATTATCAAAATAAATACATACGTTTATTAACTTTAAATTTAATTTGTTCCTAAAAATGAAGAATTACGCTACCTACGAAAAAGTCGACATGGTACTTTGCATTCTAAAATGTTTGATGAATGAAACACTCAAAAAACTAAGTTTTTAAGAGATGGCTCAATAAAATCGGTGCTACTGGTAATGTTGCATACGAAAAGATAAATAAGAGTTTTCCACTTGATCAATGCTGTTCCAATTTCGGAGCTGCCACGTTGACCATTAATTTCTGTTCATGCATAAAAATGTTTTTTTTTCAGCCTCGAAGTTTGTCAGAGTTTCCTCAAAACTTGTCTACTTCGAGATTGTCAAGAGATAGACAAAAGATCGAGGAGTTATCAACAGATAACTTTTTCAGAAAATTTAAAAATTAAATTTTTTAAAGTTCAGGTATATTTAAATATATTTTTCCGTCGACCGTCCACTTATGATCAATTTTAACACCCTCAAAATCATTGATTAATGATTTTCTATTAATGAACGATTTCATTATAGTCAACACAACATACATTGCTTGCATAAATTAATTAAACGCTCTGTGATTGACAGTGGCCTGTGGTGTAGGCAACCAAACATATACCTATTTATATTCCCACTAAAAAATTTAAAATGAAGTAGCCGCTGTTAGTACTATCTGTTATTGTATGTCATTATTTACTTTATTGTTAAAAATTCTGTGTATTTGAAAAATCAAAAGATGGATATTGACGAAGAGTTTAATTTAACTGCACCAGAAGTGGCAGAAACTGCAAATGAAACATCTTTAAGTTTACTGCCTGAAAAAAGCAGAGTGTTCTACGAAAAAAACATACGCCGAATTTATTGCATTGTGTGACGAGAGAAAAATAATACGATATTCAGACTAGGTGGCTGGAAATCGACTGCTGTAGCGGAACTCTTGGGACAAAATACCACTAAACCTTGTCAAAGTACTTCCTTCAGCACCACCGCTTCTTTTTCTATCACAGAATTTACAGAGGTCCAAGAAGACTTAAATATAAATTTGTCAAAATGCTATACAGCAGATAATCATTTATCAATACCTACCTTTAATTTCAGTAATTGTACTATTTCGAATATTAATGTTTATAATAATAAAACTACCACTAAGGAAAATTAAACTTTTAATAAAGTTAATGAAAGCTGAAAAAATTGTTGTTTATCGTTAAGTAAATAAAAATTTAAACTAAGATATTTTTATTTCTGAAAAATACGGTCAATGGAAAAGTTTTGTAACTCATGAATTAAAGTGGCGATTAACAATCTCGAACATTAACGCGCTCGCTCCGCTCACGCGTTAAAATATCTCAATTGTTAAATGCCCTTATTAATACACTTGTTGGTTAAATAACTATTAATAAATAATAAAAAGTTATTATCAATATTCAAAAACAGCGATTTTGTTATTCATTTTGTAATAACTTTTTTGTTTATTAACCGATTTTAATTTAGCTTATCTCATTGTATGTATTTTTTCCAAAACAATTTACTGCTGACGTCAAATATCTATAATAGTGCTAGGTGCTGTGCTATCAAGTTTAAGAGGGTAGAATATAAAGAAATTTGAACAACAAAAAAACATTGTTCAATAATAAAATAGTTAGAGAAAAAAAATATGTAAACTGCCAGAGCAAAACTTTTTCAGTGAATTTCAAGTACGGCACAGGGGTAAAAAGTTTGTGAGAGTACGCTACAGACAGTTCTGTTTAATTAGAAAAAAAAATTATTTGTGGAGAAGGTCCTAATTTGAAGCCTAATAAAAAATGCTTTACGTGTACTTAAATTTTATTTGGCTGAGAAATATTCAAAGGATACGGATTTGCCTAGAACATAATTACAGTACTTCAGCCTATGGACTATGGACTCCTTCATAATTCTCTCTCTTTCCTCCAATGTCGCTACAGTCCAAACAGAGCCTTGATCTCCTCCAAAATATGCCTCCAACCTTGCCGGTGCGCGCCGATTTTCTCGATGTTATTATGTCTACCAAGTCTTCATGATACCTAGTATCTACTAAACTGGGCTTGTGAGACCAGAACATCAGAAAGCACATAATGTAATGGATAAAACATACAAATTATTAATAATCAAGAATCAAATATAAATGATATCACGTTTCTCTTTACACTTTTTTGATACACGTGCCTAGATAAGAACAACACACTATCTATCGCTTGAGCTAAAATTGCATCTAAATATCCATATTTATTTATAGAATTTGTTGAATTATTAGTTACATAATTACAAAAATAGTAAATTAAATACTATCCGAAAGAATTTTTTAAAATTTTTTTAAGCGCAATTCAAAACATCTAACAATATCTCGAGTCCAAGGGTTTATAGTTCACGATTTTTGACAAACTATTATCAGTTCGATGTCAAAAGTTTATTATCTATAACTGGTTCGATCCGGCTGTGTTGAACACATTTTCTGCCCCAATTAACCTTTTATCAAAAATCCTATTAAATTTAATGCGCATTTCCTCAGTATTGCATCTGTATTTTGTACTTCTTTCCAAAAAATTGGTATTGAATCAGAATTTTATTTTACGTACTTCCTGTAAATTGAACAGCAAAAAATATACTGTACAGATGTTGCTTATACATAATAGTTTATTTTTATTTACATTTTTATGTCTGTAAATATCTCTTTACAGGGTGTACAAAGTTTACAGTTTCATTACTGGATTATTCAATGTATAATTTGAGGTTTATTTTAAATGAAACACTACGTATATTAATTAACTCAGCATGTGGTGACAAATGGGTGGATCCAGTACCTCAAGAGTCACCACTGCCGGTCCTAAGCCCGGGTAAAGAAGGAAGGTTAGGCAGTGGGCTGAAAACCCACTTCCGGAAAAAACACACTGATACGAAACCTGAACATTTGCCTCGGAATACAGGACGGAACTTTCGGAAACGACTAAAGCTACGAAATATGGACTATATATTTGGAAACTGGAATGTGAGGACACTAAATAAACCAGGAGCTCAAATTGCACTTTTGCAAGAACTAAAAAGATATAAGCTCATGATTACTGCTCTTCAGGGGACAAGATGGCTGGGGAAAGATGTCAGGGACACTAAAATGCATGAAATTCTATATAGTGGGGAAGAACAAGAAAGCAAAGAATGTGGAGTTGCATTTGTGGTGGATAATTAATTTAAGTCAAAAATCATAGACTTCCAAGCAGTCAGTGAAAGGATATGCAAGGGAAGAATTTGCACCCCCTTCTTCAACCTAACAATGATAAACATTCACTGCCCCACAAAAGAACAGGAACAACATACAAGGGAAAGCTTCTACCAACAGCTGGAGATAGTATATGATAATGCGCCTAAAAATGACATAGGCGCAGGAGCGTAAAAAGAAGCCACAGTTCTATGGCACAACAGGAAAACACCCACTGCACAATGAAACAAGCGAGAATGGGGAGTTTTTGATAAATTTTGCGACCAGTAAAAATATGGTTATAAGTTCCATTTGCTTCCCATAAAGACATACAAAAATGACATAGATTTCACCAGTTGGAACCACAACCAATCAAATCGACCATGTGCTGATAGACAAATGGGCAGCTAGTAGTATCTCAGAGGTGAGAATACGATGAGGAGCATGCTGTGGATCAGACCATCTGTTACTAAACCAAATTTAGATGCAGAGTTAACAAAAAAAGAAACGAAAGACAACAAAGAACAAACAAACTGGACCTGGAAAAACTGAAGATTCAGGAATGTAAAAAAAGTTCGAAGAAGAAGTCGCAAATGAGTTAAGAACACTAGAACTCCACTCCATAGAGGGCAAATGGAATAATATAAAAACAGCAGTACTGAAAGCTGCAGCGTCCACCCTGGGAAACAAGAAAAAGGCGAGAAGAGGAGCATGGTTCGATGGCGAGTGCAGACAAGCAATGGAGGAAAGAAATGAAGCACACAAAATGTATATAACAGGAAGAACACGGGAAAGATGAACATCATTTGAAGTCGCAAGAGGGAAAGCAGACAAGATATGTAGAAATAAAAAAAGAGCCTATGAAAATGGACAAATAGAAAAAATAGAAAAAAAATTTCAAAAACAACTAAATTAGAGGGGCTAACTAATACCTTAAAATGATAAAAAGTGGGTATAAGCCTCAAACAAGTCTATGTAAAGATAAAAGTGGGAAATAATCAGTAACCGACAGAAAGTCACAGTAACCTGGAAGCATTCTTTTCAGACCCTGCTTGGTACACAAGTAGACATGGAAGATGAAATGGGTACGAACTATGTAGAAGAGAATGAAGTAAAGAATGGAGTAGAAGCTACAACCATAGAGGAAGTTCTCTAATCTATTAAGGCCCAGAAAAACAATAAAGCCCTGGGAGTTGAAGAAATGATAGTAGTCAGAATGATGATGATAGAGTAAACAAACATTTATTTCGTACTGCTGATCGCCAACACCTATGGGGTGTTAACGTTTGGGGCTGCATTATAGGCGAGTTCGTTATCGGCCCGTATTGTTTTGACGAAAATCTCAAGAAAATAAATTTTTAAAATTTCTTAAAACAAAATTATTGGATCCTTCTTGAGAAAGTTCCACTTAGTGTGTTCCAGTATTCCACAACAAAAGTGTGGCTCCAATTGGACGGAGCTCCTGCTCAAAAAGCAGTTGTATCAGTGTCACAAAAAAGACATTTTATTTGTTAATTACTCTGGTCTATTATTACTATAAATAAGGTAAAAGAAACCTATAAAATCATTTGTAAAAAAAGTTAATTAGTCAACTAGTGTTTATTTATTTTCAGATCCCACGAGTTTAATGAAAAAATTAATAAACATAATAAACCCACATCGCCATTACATAATTATCAGCTAGTTTTCACACCAACTAGAATCTCTGATATCGCTAGTTACCTCTCCCATTTAATCTCTCATGCTATTACAGTAATTTATATTTATACGATCTTTAAATTTAATCAGGCGTGTAACAATTAACAGTTTTCATTTTTTTATACTGGCCTTGAACTAGATATTAAAAACAATGATTGTCAATAGTTGCAAGAAGGAAACTAGAAGTTATTTTATTAAAGCAGAAAATTTTATTATTATGTAACTATTTATTATGTACTGTTTGGTCGATATTGTGGTCGAACCTCAAGAATATAAGTGCTCATTTGTCTTTAAAAATAGCAATTTTTCTATGCTAATAGGATATAATTAAAGTTTTCTATCTTCAGTTGTATTAAAAATTATATACAGATCTTATAGTGTAGAACAAAATAAAATTGTGATTGTTGCCTGTTGTAATAAGCTGCTGAAGTCTTCTTTTTCCTTACAGTCTATTTTTTTTGGATAATGGTTCATAAAAGCTGTATAGATGTTAAGTCAGGTTTTGGGGTTCTTTAATCAGAAAGTTCTTTTTTTTCCTGGACCCTACGTTCCAAATATTTTTCGTAGGATGTAGGTGTAGGATGGCTTGTCAGAAGGCATATCTGGATTCATTTGGCATAATGTGTCCGAATTACTGCAGCTTTCGAGATCTAATTTCCAGTACTTATCGATAATTTTTGATTATTCTGAGGAAGTCTTCATTTGTGACTCGGTCAATCTGCATTCTTCATCTTCGAGTAATTTGGCAAAAATGGTATTAGATTCGGTCAATGGCAATTGATCGCTGCATGTGTGCTCTCGGAACTCCAAAAATAGAACACAGTAATCTGAGCTCAGAACTCGGAACGTCAGACCGTTGTCTCTGTGGGCAGGGCTTTAATTTTTTTATGGATTCTCTTTAGGAACACTTTTAGGAGATGACTCATAAGGCTAATCGTACAGTTTTCTTCGCATTTTTTGACTCCTGTTTTTTTTGAATTGCAATAAACTCAGACTTTATCCATTCTGTTAGTATTTCCCCAGATATATGTTGTTGAGTATCTTGTGATTGGACTGGGCATAACGAAAGATATCAGGATGGAAGATGGAATAAAGAAATTGGCCGCTGGAGACTATATACTGCAAAAAGGTTAAGAGGTCCACCGCAAATGAGATGGAAAGATGACATTGAGCAAAGCGCAGGTCCAATGTGGAAAAGACAAACAGAAGACAGATAATAAATAAAAATAAAAATAAAAATAAAAATAAAAACGTTTATTGCCATACTAATATATTTACATTTCAAAACCTAAGATATTTTAGCCTTCTTTCTTCCTCGACGTCCCGCTCGTGCACCGCCAGCTCTTGAAGATTTCTCCTTTCGGTTCCTGGATTTTTCTGGGTGGTGTCCTCGTCTGCTTCTGTAGGTACTAAAATCGGCAAACGTACCTACTTCCCTGCACACGCCTGGTTAGACCCTGATCAGGTGGTCGATCAGTCTATGGGTGGATCTGTGTATCCTCTGGATCCTGTTCTTCTCGAGGATATCCCTGGTCTTTCGCAGTCTTCGAGTGGCCTGGTTGAAGAACCACCTGGTTCTGTTCTCGGCCACTTCCCTTAGTGGCGTGTATCCTAACCTGTTCTTGATTGTAGCATTCGTGACTCTATCCTCCCATGCTGTTCCGTCGATGATTCGGTAGCATGAGTTTTCAGTTGCTTCCAACTTTTTCCAGTGAGATTCCGCAATGGAGCTCCACACTGGAATAGCATACAGAATCACCGACCTAACATATGCTTGGTAGAGCTGAATTTTCTTCGCCTTCGAGAGTGGACTGGACCTAAAAATGAAAGGAAGTATTAGTTTTTTAGCTGCATTAGCTTTTACCTTAGTTTTTTGTGTATGCACCCGGAAGTTGAGTTTTCTGTCGAGGTGGACTCCTAGGTATTTGACCGTCTCTGTTTCCTGAATTCTGTTGTCTCCTACTGTGATCTGGTTCCGTAGTTGTCGTCTATCCTGGCCGAAAATGATGAACTGCGTTTTTTCGGCGTTGATCTTGATTTTCCATTTTTCGGTGTAGTCCGTGATTCTTTCCAGGTGGCTCTCCATGTTGTCTATGATTCTTCTTTCGTCTTTTCCGGATGCATACACTGCTGTGTCGTCTGCATACAGGGCTGTAGAAGTCCTTGGATCTGTAGGGAGGTCTGAAACAAAAATGTTATATAAAATGGGTGATAAAATGCTGCCCTGAGGCATTCCTTCCTGGATTTCTTGAATCGTCGACATCTTTTGGTCAGCTGAAACTTGGAATGTTCTATTAGATAGATACATGTCGCAGATGTTGATGAGGTAGTGGGGAAGTCTAGCCTTGTCCATCTTGTAGATAAGTGCCTTCTTCCAAACCGTATCGTAGGCTTTCTCTATGTCCAGTATGGCTAATCCTGTCTTCTGTTTCCTGTTGAATTTTATCTTCGTGTCGCTGATGATCCTTGCTAATTGGAGTTCGCAGTTTCTTCCTTTTCTGAAACCAAACTGGTCTTCTTGGATGACTCCTCTTCTTTCTGTATGTTTCACCAGTCTCTTGTAGATGATTTTTTCTAAGATCTTTCCCATCGTTTCCAGGAGTGATATGGGCCTGTAGCTTTCCGGTCTTCTTCCATCTTTCCTTGGTTTCAGAAGAGGTATAATCTTGGCGTGTTTCCAGTTGTTTGGAAAATGTCCTTTTTCCAGGCAGTATTTGAAGATATAGTACAGTTGTACTATGATCTTCTTCGGAAGTTCCTTGAGGGTGATGTTGTGGATTCCTTCTTGTCCTGGTGCTCTGCTTCCTTTCAGTTTCCTGATGATTTTTGCAACTTCACTTGGGCTGATGTGGTCTTCTTCGTCTATTTGGAACTCGTTCCTTCTTCTGATCCTGTTGTATTCTTGCTCGACTTTCCTCTTTGTTCTTGCATCTGACATAACGCGCTATCTCAGAGTTGTGGCTGCCATCTTCCTTGATATTGCATCAACTTTTCCTTGGGTGTCGTAGTGTGTTCCCTCGTTGTCCATGATTTGTGGCATCTTTTGTTTTCCTCTTCTTCTTGCCTTCAGCATTTTCCAAACGTTTCCATGGTTTTCTTCAGCTCTTCTGATGTTGTTGTGCCACTGGTTTTCAGTAAGACTTCTCAGTCTTACTCTTATTTCTTCGGATAGGATGTCTCCGTAGTCCTTGAATTCCTGTCTTCTGGTTCTTTGGAATGCTCGTCTGGCCTTGTTTCTATCCTTGATGATGTCCTGTAGTTCTGTTGGGATGATCAGTCCTCTGTTGTTCGTCATGGATTTTGGGATGTTGGCTTCCATTGCTCGTTGGATTCTTCTTGTGATTTCTTCAATCTTTTCTTCCACTTCTTCTGTTGATTGGAATTCTCTCTTCATTTCCATTTGGTTTAGCTGTCTTCTGTAGTTAGGCCAGTTAGCATCTTTCCATCTCCATCTTTCTACTGGTTCTATCCTTGGCAAGTCAACTCTCGATGTCATCCTTCCTATTACTGGTTTGTGGTCCGAACTGCATTCGAAGTATGTTCTGACGTCTTCCATTATTACATCCTTGGTGATGAACAGGTCCAGTGTTGAGTTGTTGTGTTCTCTTATTGGATTGATCCTTGTTGGTTCGTCTGGAGCGAATAACATCCTATCTCTGTCCTCGCAGTATCTTAGTAGAGTTGTTCCTGGTGCTGTGTCCGTCATACATCCCCATGCTGTGTGTTTGGCGTTGAAATCTCCTGCTACGACTACGGTTGGTGCAGAGTTAAGTAAGGCATCCAGTTCTTCTATGGCTAGATCTTCCGAGTGTTTCCTGTAAATTGAGAAAATGTTAGCTATACCTACTTTGATTCCAACACTTTCGAAGTGGTGTGTGTCTATCAAAACTTGATTCCATTCTATGTTGTTCTTAACATAGATGGCTACTCCTCTGTCGTTTGGTTCGTCTCTTCTTCCGAATCCATCGTAGTTTGTTATTCTTGGAAGTTGGGATTCCGTCATGTATCTTGTTTCAGACAGGCATATGACATCTGGGTTATGTCTTACCACTGTCTCTCGAAGTTCGCTGATCCTTAGCCTCAGTGATGCTATGTTGAACTGGAGAATCTTCAGGTGTTTATGGTTCATTGTAGATCTCTTCATACTTCATGAAAACCATTGCTTTTTCGGCAAATGATTTTGCTTGTAATAGTTCCCTCTTCATATCCTGAAGAATTGCCATCATTTTTTGGACATTGACTACTTCGTTGATTTCCGCCCAGGCGCTTTTGACTCCGTCATTCCTTGGTGTCTGTTGTTCTCCTTTGCTTGCTTGTGCATATGATATGCCACTGGAGATCTTCCTGAATGTTGAAGGATGAGGCGCTGGTGGAGCTGTCTTCTGAGGCTGGTTCCTCGCTCTTCTTGCTGCCTGTCTATCGAGATATTCAATGTGCTTGCTGCACATGGGATAATTGGAAGTGTGTGCCTCCTGGCAGTTGCAACACTTTACTTTATTTATCTGTCCTTTCGGTAGAGGGCAGTGTCTTGTTTGATGTCCATTGGCACACTTCATGCACCTGGGCTGCTTGAAGCAATTTCTGGCTGAATGTCCGAACTCCTGGCAGTTGTAACACTGCGTTGCCCTGGAAGGTTTGGAGTAGGCGTCCCATTTGACTCTGATGTTTTGCACTCCATTAATTTTCTTTATTTCTTTTAAGTCTTGCTGCTTGTCGACTTGTAGTAAGTAGGAGCTACTTTGTGCTCCTGGCTTCCTGGTTTTGAGTTCTGTAACCTTTCCGATTATGCCTTGCTCTCGTAGATCGGCTTCGACCTCGTCGAGGTCCATTCCTGGAGCCGCCTTCATGACAATCTTCTTCGTAACTTCAGACTTCTTTGTGAAGGTATGGAAGGCCGTAGATGTTGAGATGAAGTCCTGTTTTAATTTTTCATAGTCTTCGTTGGACCTAAGGTACACCCTTGTACCTGCTTTTCCGGACGGTGATATCTGAAAGTTATTGTGCCCCAATAACTTCGTGATTTCTTTTATGAAAGTTGAGTAACTCCCTATTTGTCCTGCTATGACAAGGGGAGGTACCCTTTCTTTCCTGTTGTTGGCTGTTGGAGTGGCTTCTTCCGTGTCGACTGTAGTTAAAACTTGATAACGGTTTTTTGTTGTAACCGTTCCGCTGGTAGTTGGTCGTTGTCTTGCTCCTGCGATGTTTTCGTGGGAATTTCTTCTTTGGCATTTAACTGCTTGGAAGGGTTCCTCCTCCATGATTTCAATATTGTTGGAAGCCATTGTTGCTGTGGTTTCTTCTACTGAGTTTTCAACTTGTCCTATTTCGGTATCTTGTAACTGTTCCTTATCCTGGGCGGGTCCACCTCTCCTTGAGGTGGGCCTGAAGCTTCTGTTCTTGAATAATTTCCTGTGAAGTGGGAATTCTCGTCTTATTGGACTGGAAGCTGAAATTAAATCTGCAATTTTATTAGTAATAACAGTTTTATCGTCTTTTTTAGTCTTGAAAAAGACTAAATCAGAGATATCCTGATTTTTCTTACATGAAAACAATTCAGTCAACGTAAACCGTTCAGTTTACCGCCGACTGGATTGGGTTGGGGTAGCTGTTTGACGTCAGTCGCTCGGACCTAAGCCAAGAAGCAGGAAAATAGACTGTGATACTATGGTCAACCTTCCAGTTGCGAGTCTCACCGTCTGAGAAGACAGAGACAAATGGGAGAGGCCTATATTCAACACATGAATAGATTTTGGGATATAGATAGATAGATAGATAGATTTTGTGATTATTGCTATTGATTTATTGTCTATTAGTTTGAGTAGTTTTTCTTCTTATTGCGCCGTCTCCTGTCGAAGGTTGGCGATCCAAATGGCAATTGTGGCTTTGGAAACTTCTGCACGAAAGATTTCTGTGGATGGTCGGTCAAACCATCTCCTCAGGTCTTTAAGCCACGAGTTCTGGCGTCTTCCAACTGATCTTTTGCCCTTTTTTGATTTCAATAAAATATCATCAAAATGTATAGATACATCTAAACTTGGCATTACTTAAGCATCGTTGTTACATGTGACAAGAGAAGATCCAGGAACAGTATTGTACAAGAAAAGTTTCAGTGACTTAATGGGATGGGAGAAGTGTCGTGTATTGAAAAAAGGTGTGAATGTCAAAAAGTTAAAGTTAACTGAGCTCTTAGCGTTTCCTGGTGTTCAGCAAATAAACAAAAGTAAGAAAAAAGACTTTAGCGCCCTTACTTTCGCGCCATGCTAGAATTCATTAATCAGGAAAATAGCGCTTTTTGACCTGTATTTTAGTTTTTTTTTCTTCATTTATTGTGAATTACTAAGTTTCTTCAGTGTATTAACACCAAAAATTTGATATATGTTATTTCCGTTCTTGTTAATAAAGTGGAATTTCGATAAAAAATTATAGGTACATTTGTTTTATTTTTTTGGATGTTTAATTTTTTTTTTGATTTTTGGCAAATTTTAATTTTGGCACTTATATCACTTAGCTGGACCACTCTTCATATATTTAGACGCCAAAGACAGAACTTCCTTCAACTAATAATCGAAGAATCGTGGCTGCATAACATCAAGAACTGGACAGGACTAGACCCCTAAACTTTAATAAGAAAAGCATAAAATTGAGATTGATTTACAGAACTTATCGAGAAACCTCCATTAGAGATGACACCTATAGAAGAAAATATCAAAGTATCGTGGTTTCAGAATATTGACCTCAAACACCGTCGTCGACGTTTCTAGAATATTTTTATTTTTTCTAATAATCGCCTAAATTATGTAATATAATTTAATTGCTGAGAATTGCTTAAGTTTGAATTGATTAAGGTATTAAGCAGGTGCTTTTAATTTAGGAAACTGAAATATTCATGCAAAAAACAGTGTCCAATAACAATCATTACCTGCTATATAGTCGGACCTACCGCAACATAACCAAACGCAAACATAACCTATTAAAAATTTAGAGCAGCTATCGTGCAAATTCTGATTTCCCACGGTTAAAAAAATATTTGCAAATACATCGATGACGTCGCTACGGTTGGATGATATCCAAACTCTTGCAAAATATTGCCGAACTGCCCTATCCTAATTTTTAAATTGATAGATAGGTCTCGGACAAGAACAGGATTGCCCCAAATTTATGCGCGGAATTCCCAACAGTTCACTTGTTCGTGCTAATTATTTTAATATGCGTGTTGCAGTGGCGTAGCATATTTATCAATATTTACTTATTTATCATACAAAAATACTCAACAAATAGAGTCAATAAAAATCTCAAGACTAAAAAGTGTTTTTCTGGTCTCAACACTAATTTAATAGAAAATACTTTATTTTGATGTTCCGCAATACTTTTTGTACTTACGGAATCGTTCTCAAAATGAGTTTGCCAAGTGGAAATCGAAATCTCAAAATAATAAACGTGTTTTCAGCCTTTTTTCACAGTTCTTATTCTCCTACTTATTTTAGTTTCACACTAAACACTCACATTACTAATGCAGAATCCTAGATAATTGAAGTCGTTGCCATGTAAAACTGGTCTAAAGCTCCGGTTATTTGCAGTGAGTTTAAATAATCGATTATCATAATTTTTGTTTTTTGTTTATTGATCTTGAGACCACATCTATTGCTTTCAGTTTTTACTAGCTGTAGCAGGCTTGACATTTCTTTTTCGGATGCAGTTATTAGCTTGATCATGGTTTCAGATCTTTTTAACTATAATAGAGATACCGTCATTTCGTTGCTTTAATACAGAGCTGTCCAACTTCAAGTAGTTTGGGGACCAAAATATAAGAAAATAAAAATGTGAGGGCCGCATCATATGCGACTTGGTAAATGATTTATAATGAATAAAAATGGTGTATATTTGGATATCCATTTTTATTTATCCAAGAAGCTAAAATTCATTATCATAAGTAGCTCGAAAATCCGTTGTGGATCTTGGCTTGCTCACAAAGAAGTCGCCACTCCTGTTGATTCCTGGCAACTTCCCTCCATCTTCTATATCTGTAGGTCTTCTTCCACATCATCAATCCATCTCCTACGTTGTTGTCCTCTGCTTCTTCTGCTCTCTAATTTTGAAAATGTTACTCTCTTCGTGTATTCGTGATCTGATATCCTAGCTATGTGTCCAGCCCACCTAAGTCTCTGCACTTTAAACGAATTTCACAATATCTGGATCGTTGTATAACTGCTATAGTTCAAAATTGAATATTTGACGCCATAGTCCATTTTCATTTAGGGGCCCAAAAATCTTTCTAAGAATTTTTTTCTCAAAAATACCAAGAAGTCTAACAAAAATTTTGCTTCTTCCATTTGATTTTGAATTCCGTAGTATTTGTCTTCACTTTTTTCTTGGGAAAAGTAGAATTTCCTTGGGTAGAGCAAAGAAACGTTACAACCAGTCTCCGACGCTTCCCCAACGAATCTTTGTGTGTAATAATAAGTCTCCATATGCAGCATCCACTTCAAACAGAAATCACGAAGTGAGTTCCAAGTACTTTGTAGACGTTTTTCACTGACGATGATCTGATAGGATCGCAAACGATCTAAAAATTTATAAATCTATTTTGGATAATTTTAAAAATTTTAATAAAAAGTTTATACCGTTTTAACTATAGTATACAGCCAACTACTGAGAATTTCCCTTTTAAATTTTCATAAACCAAATCAATTGCAAAGAGACGATTCTCTGAATTAAAGCAAAAAAGAGAAACTGGCTAAATATCTTCTGCATATTTTATAGAGATTGAAATTTAAATATGGAAATATATTAATAAAAACTTAATTCAAATGTAATAATAAAAATGTCACATTAAACCTAACAATCCTTTTAATAGATTCTAATTATGTCAATAAATTTCTATCCCAGAAGAAAGAGTTCAACAAACCAAACAAAACAACACGGCAGGTAGTGGGTAATTTATTGAAAAACACAAATCGAACATTAAACGCACATATAAACAATTACTGACTGTTAGCAAACTTGTATACATAAGTTAGCAGCCGTTAGGTGTACACAGCTCTAGGAAAAAGTATCCATGTCTATAATGGACTTGAAGGTCGAATAGAAAAAAAGAATCGTTAATATGCTAATAAAAAATCTTATTAAAGCAGCAAATTAAAGTATAGTAACGTCTAGAAAAGTACTAATAGAAATTATAATCGAAAAATATTTATGGAACAGAAGAAGATGCAAAAATAACGATAAAAACCAGTGCCACCAATTACAACAGCTTATTGAATGTCAAATAACTATTACATGTACCGAAATAAAAGAATTACAAATAAAAAAATGATAGCTATACATAAAAAGATACATAGAAAAGTAAAAATAAATAACAGAAATAGTTAAAACGAGTATGGGAAGTTTTTTACAATATGGAAAGTCATACCAGCAACTGCAAATAAATTTTTAAGATGGCAATATCTGAAGAATTGATCGATGATTGTAGATAGGTTAGTATTTATAAGATTATGTCATTCTGTTTGCCTTTATCCCTATGGCTTTCCTAATTACAATTCTCCATAAGTTTCTATCTTAGATTATTATCATGTCAATCCCTCTTTCCACATGTGTTCTAACACTAGTTGTTTCAATGAATACTACATGGGCATATATACTACATACTACATTATAATGAAAATTGCATTTACCTTGCATAAAGCTAAAGTGATTATCGGATATCGGACATGAAGAAAAAGAAGAAAAAAATAGACGAATACATTGCATTCAAAGATTTTACAGAATCAACGATAATGAGGTGGCTGTGGTTGTTATTAAGAAGCAAGGGTTGAAGATTTTGTTATTGGTTATCTTTGGTTACACACATTTCTAAATAATTTGTACAAAAACCTTTTTTTGAGAACAATTTCCGAAGTGGAAATCAAAACGTAAATATTAGATAAATAAAAATATGATTTTCATCACAAATAACAACCAATAATTGTGACTTAATGCCACAAAAACATAATATTTAGCTTAACAATGCCACAAGAAAGTTGTTTTAGAACCTTCTTTCCTGAGGTTTTTCTAAGTATTTCAATAGCAATAAACTCTGTAATGATACAAGCCATCTTTTTCCCATGTTTTATAAGGACTTTATTTCATGTTGTAACACATTTCCTACTTTTATTTGCCCTGAACAGACCTTTTATTTTTTAACATCCACTACTTGATTTTTTGTTATTTTTTCCTATATTTCAGTTTTGGTTTTACTTCGATATCAGCAGAAGAGCTCATTACCTTGCAGAGCTTCCGTTCACGTATATCTTATTTCTTGTCATAAAATAATCTATTGGGAGTGACTTTCCACTTTATCACTTACTGTAATTAAATTGTTACAAAAAGTAGAAATATACAGGCCAAACCTTCCAAAACGCTATACTCAATATGATTCATGAAATTGGGCATTTCTAATGAGCATTGTGACAAATCGTAATATAAAAAGGAGGTTCTTAAAATTCAATAGTAAGTAAAAAGTTCCTTCTTAGTTTACAGTAACGAATTAAAATACTAGCTTCTCTAGAATAAAACGATCGATTGGTGCCGCCCCCAGAATCGATGTCTTATATTATTATCAACATCGCAATGTAGAATCAAAATTATTTATTTTTTTTTAATTATTATACAAATTAATAGTTTAACTGGCTGTATCGCTGTTTTGTTCTCATATAATACCAAAGTATACTTTACAAGGTAAAACAAGAAAAAGCAGTTGATGTAGAAAATTAATAGAAAAAAATTATCATTTAAACTGGAAGACTATTGAAGAATTAAGCTATTTTAGAGACTTTTTAGAAAGAGACAACTTTGGAAAACATCCACCTGCACACAAGCTTATAAATGATTAGTTTACCTTCAAAACTATTGTGATTTAAACTAGAAGAGTGTTAAAAAATTAAGTAAGCTATTTTAAACATGTTTTAGAACGAGACAACTTTGAAAAATATCCACCTGAAGACAACGATTTAGGCCAACCTACACAAGAAGACCAATTTTATTGTCCAGTGTTTATATAATTTTCTCTATTATTTTATTTTCCTTGAACTTCATTTGACCAGCACCAGGTGTCCTTTATTCTCAAACTTCTTATTCTGAAATATATAAGGAATAGGAAATATTGAACAAAAAACTTTTGTATAAAATAATGGCCAAATGTTCTTTTTTTTTTGAAAAATTATAGGTAGCTTTAAATTATAAGTAGAGTTTAATTAGCTGTATAGCTACAATTTTTTTGTTATTTGTTTCCATTAATGTTTCTGTTTACACATACAGAAGATGGACAAAAATCGTTAAATAAATTGCTCTTAGTTTTGTGTAATATATTTGACCAGCCGTATTGAAGAATCTGTCATAGGAATTGGATGCAAGAGGCACAAGATCGAAATAGATGGAAAATTATGAGGGAGATCTATGTCCAGCAGTGGATAAGCGAAGATTGAATGATTGAAGAATCAGGTTAAAGCAATAACAAAGTATGTTATTGCAGATGGTTACCCTGGGCAAAATAAAAATATACACCACTTGCCAACATTAGAGAGCCAACATTACAACTTAGAAATGAACTTCAACTTAGAAATGATACAGATCCAATTAGAAAAGTCTAATATTTAAAATTTCCTGGAAGGAGAAGATGAACAAAGATAATTTAAAGAAAGACAGTTAGAAAAAGCAAGACTGTGAAGGGTACTATTACAGAAATGATCCAAGATAGAAGCATATCAAAATACATAATAGTATTGCCTACCCTACATTTGGAAAAAGAAAATGATGAACTCATAGATTTGCATTAATTTTATTTTGGTATTACTGCTGATGCACCGCATACAAGTATTATACAGGGCATGATAAAATCTTTAAATTTCACTACAAAATATTTCTCAGAAAACTTAACTCCTTATTACTTTTTGATTAAGTATCAGTGATATATTACTCTAAGGCTTTTTTATCAGCGTTTGCTAACGTAAGTCAATATATTATTTAAATAAAATAATCGATAGATAAAGCTGTAAATATTTCTATTAAAATATTTGATATTTGGGTACTTTTACAGAATAATACTAAATAATATGCAGTGACTTAATATACCATCTCCTGGATAAAATATCTATTTTATCCAGAAAGGGTTTTTTAGCTTTCCACATTGCCTCTGCTTTTCAAACATATATAATAAATATTGAAAAGGATATCTGGAGTAAAGGGACAGGCGGTTTCTTTAAAATTGAGGAGAGTCGAGGGAGGAACTGGCTAAGGCTCTTTTTCCACAGAGAGAGGAAATAAGTTTTAAGACACTTCAAGTGAAGACCCCTAGCAAAGGAAAAGTGCTGAACCTGATAAGGTAGCTCCCGAGATAATAAA
Organism: Diabrotica undecimpunctata; assembly: GCF_040954645.1. NCBI lineage: Eukaryota > Metazoa > Arthropoda > Insecta > Coleoptera > Chrysomelidae > Diabrotica > Diabrotica undecimpunctata. The sequence continues at coordinate 18,602 of NW_027313176.1, forward strand.
AATCTCATTAACGAAGAGAAAGTGCAATGGGACGGGATATTATGAACAACCTGCTATGAAGGCAAGAGTTCCCAGGAGATCTGAAAACGGCAAATCTCATACAAACTGGGAAAAGAATTAGAGGAGCCTCAGGCCTGTCAAATACCTTAGGCAAGCTCTTTGAGATTCTTGCGAAGACAAGGCTGAAGAACGAAATAATGCTAGCATAAGCAGGATGAAGAGGGAGATATCCATATGTAGAAGCAGGTGGATGGTGGCTTTTTTTCTAACTATAAGAAATGCTTTTAATAGTGCTAGCTGGAAAATTATCGTCGGACTATTGGTTGACTTCAAAATATCTCCTTATCTGCAGAACTTGGCCCAGGAATTGATTGGTAGATTTTGGAGGCCGACCTAGGCACTGGTGTACAGGTAATATACAGGTGTCGTATACTGACGACCTTTTTGGTGCTGGTTGAGCACAATGAAAACGGGGCAATCATGCATATAGCGGACCGAGTCCTCAGCAAAGTGCAGGCGTAGATGGAAAGCAGTGACCTCATACTGGCGGCCGAGAAGACTGAAGCTATGATCTTCAAGGTCCGAGAGCCAAGAGGGCCATAAGCTTTTGCATTGGAGGGAGAAAGGAAACCTTTACCTTTTACCTGAGAAGAAAAATGTGAAGTACTTGAGGGTAGTTCTATATACGAGACGAACGTTTGGTGAGCACCTAAAATACGTCATTCGCAAGGCAGAGAAGAGGTTTTTGCGCTGACATGGATTATTCCCAAGGTGGGAGGACCAGGGACAGACAAAAGGAGAATTTAATGGAAGTGGACCACTCTATTATACTCTATGTGTAGGGTAGTACGTGCATATAGAACAACATCAACGGTGGACTACAGGGGTGTTCTCCATCAGCCTTCTTGAGTCCCTGTTATGCCCTCTCGACATAAGTATTCAGAGAAAACGATGAACAATACGTGGGACAAAACATATTCATGTCGAAGTCCCTATCTAAAGATTAAACGTTTTAGAATAATAATATCAACTTAACGATGCCTTTTTGTTGTGTTTATAATGTTCTTAGTACATTATCATGTATACCTGTTTTTTTGGGATAACGAATGTCACTGTGGTCTACTTTGTGGAAAGCTTTTTTGTAATCCAGAAAGTAGACAAATATTTATAATTATTTACATCTCCAGTTCTTTGAATTAACACTTGGATACAGAATAGTTGCCAATTTGTCTTGCGGATGAGGGATATAGGAAGAGAAAAATTAACTGGAATTCTTGTTTACAGAGGAATCACTTGCAGGATTCAACATAAATGCAAAAGTAAATACCGTCAATGATATATACCATTATCTCGAAGGTTAAGATTAAGAAAATAAGAATGGTAAATATTTATCTCCTTATGATAACCATTTACGTAGATTTAAGTATGAAATGCGGAATTCCATGCTGAAAAAATTGATTACAAGGACGACATTTTCTTGATAATTATATTTCGTTATAACTGGCAATAATATATATATTTACGTGATTTATATCTAATAAAAAGAAATGGGTAATACGTTATTAATATCTCTTTATTTGAATCTTAATTAAAATTGACATTTAACTGTGTGATTTGTGCAGTTCCTGCATGTGGCCATAGAAAATTGTGGAAGTTAATTATAATTACAATAAAATAAACTTGATATATTCTTTAAGTGATGGATTCGACCATTACTTTATTGGAAATTCATTTTATATAACAATAAACACTTTCAAAAGTTTTGAAAACTTTTGTTTTCAAAACTTTTAATTGTAATAATTATTCTTTATTAATTTTAGACAAATCCGTTCTTCTTCTTACATCTGCAGACTCCATTTCGATTCTGTTGTTCACTTACGTGTTTCTCTCCTACTACATATTATAATCAATAAGCAAGATTGCAAATAATTCACAACAGAATGTTAAAACTCTTGAATATGAAAATGATGGGTCACACAATTTGGCTTTAGAAATGGTATGAGTACAAGAGATGCTTTGTTCGGCATGAATGTGCTGGGCTCAGAGATGCTATGACATGAATCAGGACATGTACTTATGTTTTGTAGACTTTAAAAGGCATTTGATAAGGGTTCAACATAAAATGCTTGTAGAGATATACCTAAAAAGCAAAAAATATTGACAGTCGTGATATGAAAATTATATCTAATTTTATATTGGAATCAAACTGCCAAGGTTATGAGGTTGACAACCAGTACACCCAAAAATATCAATATCTAGAGAGGATGTCCGCCTGGGTTGCGTGCTGTCCCCACTACTTTTCAATGTCTACAGTGAAGCGGTATTTCAAAAAGCGCTCTCAGACTCATGAGGAGGTATATCCTATCAATGGAGATGTTTTAAATAACTTACGTTTTGCAGACGATACAGGAATAATAGACGATACAGGAAATCAACAATATTTACAGAACATAATGCAACGCCTTAATGAACGCTGTCATGAGTACGACTGAAGACAAAATGTAAGAAAACTAAATGCAGGATCCATGACTCAATCTGCACATGCAAATATCCAATTGACTATTGAAGATACTGCAATTGAGGACTGTTAATAACTATAAATATATACTTAGGACAGGATAACATCAGAGTAGACCAAACCAAAGAACTTTAGGACACGCATTTGAAATAGCACGTGTATCATTCATAAACTTAAAAGTTTCTTTGGTTGTCTGGATATGTTACGTGTTCTCTACTCTTCTTTATGGCTTGGAAGCGTGACACTAAAACAAGTCCATCTGAATAAGTGGCCCGCCTTTGAATTTGGTGTTACAGAAGAATCCTACGATATCATGGATTCAAAGAATATCAAACGTGGAAGTAACTAGAAGGTTAGGAAATGAGGCGAAAATAAGATTAACTATCAAAGACGAAAACTTGGAGTACTTAGGACATTAAGTACTTATGATGAGAGGGCAAAAAATACGCAGTTATTGACAACATATATGCAAGGCAAAAATCCGAAGAAAGCGTAAATGTGGGAGACGGAAAAAATATCCTGGCTTAAGAACTTAAGGGAATGGTTTTGATGTAGTAGTGCAGAACTTATTAAAGCGGCAGTCAACAGAGTCCGCATAGCCCTGATGATTTGCAACCTTCGATAGAAGATTGGAACTTAAAGAAGAGAAGAACATTGCAAAGAGGGTTAAAGAGAGTCTGAAACAATAGCCCAGATATCTTAAGCACAATTTTATTTCAAAACTTAACACTCCAGCGAGCTACAAGTATTAAGTTGTCCGAATACATCACAAAGGGATTCAACCAGAAGAAAACACCGCTACTGCATTACTTGATTTCAGTACGGCATTTGACCAAAGTGTGGCATCGAAGAGCCTTATTAACAAATAAGTCAACTTGGATACAGCAAGCCAGGATGACATGCATATCTTTCGTCCTACTAGCCAACAGGAAGTTCAGGATACAGATGGGGCACCGTCTTCAGTCGAAATGATCGAGGCTGGAGGACCACAGGGAAGAGTACTATCACCCTTACTGTATATCATAAATACTGTATATTCTATATACCAGCAAAAAGGCTGGATCCAAAGCTAGCGAGAAGATGTCCACAAGAGCTTTAAATTAGTTGGAAGATTGATGCATTGATGCTGGGAACTAAATTTGTCCATAAATTTGGTCTTACTGCTATTCATTTTTAGACCTATTGTTGAAGAAACGTTTTCTAATTCCTGTACTATTAGATGTGCTTCACCCAGATCTTCGGTAATATGTCGTCGGTAAGACGCAGGATAATTGAGTATTTCTCCATCTATTTTTATTTCCTCTTTATTCCACACGAGTTGTTACTCCACCATAATTATCTCTCTCAGTCTTCACAATACATATTTACCAAGATTCCTTTATTAATGTTTGATTAATTATTTTATACCTTCACGTATCTGTTTATCAATTACTATTTCCCATATTTTGGGGCGTTCACTTCCATAATATTAATTAACTTATTAGAGAACTTATTTCCGTCTCTCTAAACCTGTCTACACTCACCAGGAATATCATCTGGTCCAACTGCTTCACCTTTCTTCCAGAGTCGTCTGATTTTCATAAGTTTTGGATTTTAGAAACTGTATTTATTTGCAGTTATTGTAATATTATAAGATGTTCTCCTCAGAAGATCTCCACAAAGTCTCTATAGGGGACAAGTCGGGCTGTTCAGGGACAAGTCGGGGACCTCAACCCATTTTAAACTCGTTTTTGAGGTATGACAACTGCGCCGTCCTGTGGAAGACAAAAATCTTCTGCTAATGTTAAACGGTGTTCTACAATCGGTAAGAGTATTCTTCTAAAATTTGTCAATATATGTCTGTGTAAGCTGCCAAATTCCATAGGTGGGCCCAACTGATATGGAAAGGAGCTCGTATGGTGGTACCAATAAAGCAATATAATTTAACAAAACGTTCTGCTTTCTTCGTAGAAGTTTACATAGCATTCAGGAAAGCATAAAGTAGTTCCTTATTTTCGATTACATAGAATTCAACAGTTGCTGTAATGTATTCAAATTGCGTAAATAAAATCCAAAACGTTTTGGTAATTTTACAGTAAGTATTCTCCAAACGCTTATCTACCATATAATTGTGCGTAATAACTTATTCCAAGGAAACGCAACATTTACTCTGAGATAGCGCGT
>NW_027313177.1:0-23282 GCF_040954645.1 Diabrotica undecimpunctata
CGCGCTATCTCAGAGTTATAAGTCATTGAAATTCCACTGTTTTACCACGTTCTGTATTTTTCATTTTTTTTTTTTTTTTTTCGTATGTCTGTTTTATCAACAATTTGGTTTGTTTTCTGCTTTTTCAATAAAAACAATAAAAAAAAAAAAACCGTTTTTTTTTCTTTCAAAACAAACCTTGATGACAAATAAAAAATACATTAGCCTTAAAAACAGGTTATTACTGCACCAGATGCAAAAATATTCAATAAACTTGAAATTTTCAAGGTGATCCGGATTTTATGATCGCGAGTGTAAAAAATACACAACATTTTTTAAATAAATTATCAAATATTAAATTTAATTCAAATAATATTTTAGTAATGTTGACATAAATAGTTTATTTATACATGCGCCATTAGGTAAGACTAAAAATAATTAAAACAAGATTAGAGAATAATGATACATTGGCAACTAGAACAAAACTAAATTGACGTGATGGAGTTATTGACGTGATGTACTGATAACACCTATTTCCAACTAAATAATAAATTCTCTAAACAAACTTGTGGTCTAGCAAAGAGCTATCTTCTTCTTCTTCTTATGCCACTCCTATCGGAGATTGGAAATCATCAAGGCTATCCTGACCTTATTTACAGCTGACCTAAAGAGTTCATTAGTGGTACAGCCAAAGAAGTCTCTCAAATTACGCAACCATTTATCTACGGCCTGGGTTCCGTGACTCAAACATTCGAGTTTTCTTCGTTTGATCGTTGACAAAATTTCTGGGTCTTTTCCTATCCTTCGCATTACTTTAAAGTTTGTGACTCTTTCAATATTAATTATAAAATTATTAAAATTTTTAATTAAAATATATTATAAAAATTTCAATATTTTTTATGTTGTTCTGTTTGAGAGTCCAGGCCTCTACACCGTATAATGGCGTGTTAAATACGTAGCCCCTTAGCATTCTTAATCGTAGAGGGATGCTTATATCTCTGTTGCAAAAGAATTTTCTCATCTTTATGAAGGTGGCCCTGGCAATTTCGATATGTCTTTTTATTTCATTGTTTTGGTGTCCAGTTTCGTTTATTGAAGTCCCCAAGTATTTGTAACTTAATACTTTGTCAATTTTGAATGCCGTTTATACTAATATGTGCTGGTTGTGTCATGTTCTTACTGAAGACCATATACTTGTTTTTTTTATATTGATACTCATGTCATAATTGGTGCAGGCAATATTTATATTTGTAAGTAATAGTTGTAATTCTTCTACTGTTCTTGCAACTAGTACAGTGTCGTCTGCGTATCGAATATATTTACAAGCTCTCCATTAATTACGATTTCTTCGTTTGCTTGCAAAAGGGTTTCCTGGCAGATGCTTTCAGTATAAACATTATATATCAGCGGCGACCAAATGCATCCCTGTCGTACTCCTCTACGTATTTCTATTGCTTGTGATATCTCATTTTCTGCAAAGAGCTATAGTTTATCTTTATTATTAGTAGATATATTTATGAAAGATTTTAAAACAAATATTAATTCTAAATAAAGTTTTAAACCCACAGTAATGGTGGAGATATGTAGATGATATATTCTTAATATAGTCTCATGGACCAGAGATCTTGGGCACATTCCTTAATGATATAAATGATAAAGAAGAGACAATAAAATGAATAGAATAACACACTACCTTTCCTTCCCTCCGAGATGGATACTGGTTAGGAGACTTAGGTGTATAAAAAACCAACACACATCAACAGATATTTAAATAACAAATCAAATCCCATCAATATTAAAAAAGGATCATTAGATCTTTATACAATAGAGCCAAAATTACTTGTTCTAAAAAAAATATTCTTAGAGGAAAAAAATTTTTTAACATCGGTTTTATTCAAAAATGATTATCTTTTGTCGTTAAAATATATACGAGGAAAATAATGCATAAAAATATTATCGGAAAAACTTAAAAAGATAAGAAATAAATTCAACATTCAAAACAACAAACACATTGAGATCTATTTTATCTAGAAAACTAACCTTAACAATAAACAAGAAAGAACAAAGAATTGTATTTATGAAATACCTTGTGAATGCGATCATTTTTTATTTAGACAAAACATCAAGACCATTAAATGTTCGAATAAGTGAACATAAATCTTAAATTAAAAATAGAGATTTTGACAGATCTGAAATATGCAAACACGCATAGAAGAAAAAAAGATAAAAAGAGAAAAATCTATAATTATGCTAAATGATACCAATTCGCAAATTCGCAATTTGCGACGCAAATTCCTCGGCAGAATGCAGTAGAAACTAGTTAAAAATAATAAAAGAAGAACTCAATAAAAAGAAAATACCACTAATAATCAAGGATGCATAATTCATATTTTTAAATAACACTTATAAAATCAGAGTTTGGTGTTTATTGAGAGTAACTAAATGTTGAGACCAAATATTTATGTTGGGATAGTATCATGAGGTTTTATTTTCTAGTTTTTCTTTTCACGATTTACTATGAAATCAGATAAAATAAATTTTTTGAAGAATTTTTCACCAAGCAACAAAAAATAAAATTTGTTTAATTTATTAATGTTTTGTATTTTGTGAGCAATTTCCGAAGTAGAAATTGAAACGTCAAAAATAAACTTATTTTAAACTTAAATTGTGACTTACTCTCAACAAAAATAATAATTGCTTTTCAAGAAGAAAAATCTGCTAACAGAGGTTCTAATAAAAAATGACTACTTATTGTCGTTTATAAATAGGTAATTCCAGAAGGTAAAAAAAAAGAAAACAAAAAAACACAATTCAAAATCACCAACAAGAAGGGATTTAAAGATGACAACATTGCCATATGTAAAGGGCTTATCAGAAAAATTAAAAATGATAGGAAATTAGTACATCACAACAACACTTAAAACAACTTGTCCAAAACCAAACCTAACAACACACAAGAGACAGTAAAGAACAACATCTATAAAATATCCTGCGAATGCAACAATTTCTACGTCGAAAAAACCGCAAGACCACTATGTGTCCGGATCAACGAGCATAAAATATAGGTCAAAAACAGGTACTTCGACAAATCACAGATACGGAAACATACCTGGAACAATGAACACATGGTAGTTGCAGCACATAGAAAGATGCAACTATAGTCATGAAAGAGACAGACATAAAAAAGAGAAAAATCAAAGAAGCAGGCCTATCCTACCTAACGAAGAAAAATATTAGCAGAATGTAGCAGGCCATGCTACCATGCAGGCCTACTATCTAAAAGAAGAAGTCACCAACAAGAATATACCAAAAATAGCTAAGTAAGAAACACTGTATCTTACTTAGCTTATAGTATCTATAAAAGCACCATCCTCCTTCAGACACAGTGCATATGCAACACATATCACACGTTTACTAAACCGGAACACTCTTAAACGCATACTAACGTTTGCAGCACATATTAATAATACCCAACACTTTTAGTTTTTATAGTTTGAAATTTCCATGGGGCAAAACATCCACCATTACATTTTTTTAGCAAAAATATGGCGGTTATCTAAAACATCGTGGTCAAATATGAGTCAAAAGGTCAACCTTTAATTTTGTGACATGACATAACCTTGTCAACAATTTTGGCGGTGATATACTGTTTTTAACAAAATTATTAATAATATAAATTGGTTGTCCGTGTAAGTCCATTTAAAAGTGGGTAGTATAAATATTATATATATATATATATATATATATATATATATATATATATATATATATATATATATATATATAGATATATATATATATATATATAATCGAACACCTCTCTACCCTAAGGTGTGAGGTAAATACAAATACAGGTTACAGATATACATTACATCTCAAATCCAATGACAATACAGAATTTTTTTTATTCTATTCTGTGCACGAATTTTGTCCATTCTTTCTTGATTTTTGCCTTATTTTGAGCTTCTGACCATTCCTTTCTCCTACTTTTTAAAATTTGCCCTACTTCGTCATCCCAGGTTTTCCGTGGTCTGCCTCTGGTTTTAATTTTTTTCACTTTAGCCTACCAGACTTGCTTAACTGGTCTGTTGTCGCTCATTCGGCACAGATGATCGAACCATTTTATTTGTTGTGTTTCAATAGCATGTAGTACAGATTATGTGCCCAGTTCTTCTCTAACATCTTCGTTTCTTATTTTGTCTCGTCGTGTTATTCTTTTGACTCATCTTAGATATTTCATATCAATGGCTTGTGTCTTGCTTTTTATATTGCTGTGTTAAAATCCAGCTCTCGCTTCCATATATCATAATTGGTCGGAATACTGTCTTATAAACTTTCATTTTGGTTCTTCTGCTGATTTCTGTGTACCTGCGAATGCTCTACTAAGATTATGGTACACTTTTGAAGCACTACTTATTCTTTCTGTTATTTCATTCTGCATGGTACCTTCCCTATCTATTGTAACCCCTAGTATTTGAATACATCTACATGTTCTATTAGTTGTTGATTAATTTCTACGTTAACATTTCGGTTAGTTTCGCTATTAGCATTACCTTGGTTTTCTTAACAATAATCTTCATGTTTCTAATTGCCAGCTTATTATTCCAGCTATCTATATTTTTCTAGAGGTCCCTTTCGTTAGAAGCGCATAACATGAGATCATCTGCGAATGCACACTCAGCTATACCAACCGATCGTAGTTTACTATATCCAATATGTACTTTGTGTATACTTGCTTTTGTTTCCTTAATTATGTCGTCAATAACCATTATGAACAGTGTGGGGCTCATAACACCTCCTTGTCTTAGACCCCCGTTTATTGCAAACATCTCTGATTCCAAGTTATCCTTACGTACATAACTCTTGTTATTTTGATACAAACTTTTGATAGCACCTGTTAGTTGATGGTCAATATTTCTATTTTGCAGACTTTTCCAAACTGCTTCCTGGGGCACTCTGTCAAATGCTTTCTCAATATATAGAGAAGCCATATATATTTCTGTGTTCTTTATTCTAGATTTCTCAATTATTTGTTTCAACTTAAATATATGGTCTTGCGTACTGTGTCCCTTCCTAAACCCACTTTGTAGTTCATCCAGATGTGGTTCAACGATGTGTCTTAATTTCTTTTCTAGGATGCTGTCATATATTTTGGAGACGATACTAAGTAGATTAATTCCTCTATAGTTTTCACAAGAACTTGGGTCTCCTTTCTTAAATATTGGTAGTATTATGCCAATTCTCCAATCTTCGGGGACTGTACATCGGTTCCAAGTCATGTTTATAATTTTGGTTAAAAATTCAACTCCTTTCGGTCCCATTGTCTTTAACATTTCAATATTTCAAATATTATTTTTACTAATAAGTTTTTTATTAAATAATCGTTTTCGAGAACGATTTATATAGCGAAAATCAGAACTTAATCCCATATAAAGATAGCATTTAACTGCTTGATATGCTTCTCAGTCTGTTCTACGAGAGTTGCGATAACCCTTACGATTTCAAAGCCTTTGTCAAAATAAAAGTGAACAGAATACTTAATTGTATTAAGATGGAAACAAAACAATCTGTACCTTCTGTGTTTTTATTATGTTACATCTCTCGAAGAAATTTTATATAAAGTGCTTTTGATGAGATAAAAAATTTTAAACAGAAAAACTTACTCTTGATTAATGCAAATGATATTAAATATTTTCAACGTTTCTTGTAATTACATTTAAGCCATGATAAATTTGGTAATATTATTCCTATATAGCAAATATTTCTTTTAATGTTAAGTTAACAGTTAAGTTACTTTTAAGTTAAAATAAAAAGATTTATTTATTAGATAACTCAAATAACCCCGACTTTTCTTTATCTTTACTAGTCTATGAATCTTACATTGTTTTGTTTTATAATAGGAACTTGCACTGCAATCTGTTCCGTTTGTCTAAAATTTTCTGCATTTAATTTGGCTTACTGTGAAGCTTTAATTTATTTTAATTCTCTTTTAAGACATCTGCGGCAGAAAACGTTTTTTAATAATGCAAAATAATTCTTAATATTTAATAATATACTCTGTTTTCTATTTTTATACATTATCGTCGCAGTGAAATCAAACCGGCATACATGTAAAGAATTGGTTTTGAACTATTGGTATTAAACAATTTCTTTTTTTTTGTCTATTCCTATGTCATTACCGGCAAATACTTTGGTTGAAAAAAAATTCGGCACATACCATTGAGCCGGTTTGCATAATGTTGGATTCACCGGTATGCTTAGCAGAAGACAGATCTGTTGCGCAAAGCGCCAGTCGCTTCGTAAATTTCAAGATAAAAGGATATACGTCATGTAAGTAAAACTTAATTATCTAGCACTAGTACATTTTTTTCATTCTCCTAGAACTGAATTATTGGCAGATAATCCAGTTTTCATATAATAGTAAATATATACGCGGTGAATTTTAAAACAAACTGGCGTATGAGTGGAAATGCCAGTTTTTTGTTAAATTGCCTCCGAAAAATAATGTGTATGTTGTAGCATTTTAAATCACCTTGTGTGTATTAAAAGATCGAAATATTTTCTCAATCCTTTTGTGTCATTGGGACTGATAATATAAACATTTCAGGTCAGTATATAATCATTTTAATTGCATTCCTTTGGTATTTCTTAGATCGTGATGCCGCTTAGTATTGCGCTTCAAATATATATCCATTTAGATTGGTGAAAACGTGACCCGGGAAAAGAATTATATCACTCTACGATAGAAGGTCAAAGCGTTTAGTTTTATTGTGCGTCCGGATTTTTTTAAAATTCGTAATGGTTTTTTGTTATTGGTTTTTGTTATCGGAAATAGTGAAGTTTGGTAGCATGTAGCAGTTGAAGTTAAGTTGGAATTAGAATCTTGAAGGAGGAAGATTCGGCGTGTTTAGTTTGAAAAAGCCGGCAATTTTTTTATTGTTCAGAGGTTAATTTAATAAAATGCAAATGTGGCAGTTTTGTTGATTTGATCACCGATGTGTTGTATTGTGTCCTAAGTGGGAGATTTGTAAAGCAGCGTTACAACTAGAGGCCGAGTCTTGAAGATTGCAGTTTGATAATCCGATACTCGAATCCAGTGCAAAACTTCCAAAGAATCGTCTATTTGGTTCCCTGGTCATTTCAGACTATTTTGCAGCTTGAGTGAGATACAGTTGTGTGTTTTTTGCAGTATTTCGATTTAAGTTCGATCCCAAAAACTTTCTTAAAGGAAATACATCAGCCAGTGATACCAGGTACTTTTTTTGTTAAAAGTTAAAATAGACAATTTCCATTAATAATTGCTTTCATGACTGAAGATAGCGAAATAGAATTGCTTTCATGAAGATAGCGATTTGCTTGCTTAACCTATCTCCAGCCCAGTACTTTCTGTCCCCAATTTTCAACCTCCTATAAGTGATACCCAATCACTAGTAGGTAGGTAAATAAAACCGCTACAATGTCAAGTAAAACGACAGTAGTTTATCAATAGTTCAGTTTGAATGATTGTAAAACAAATATTAAGCGATGTAGACGATATGCCGGTTTATTCTACGTTAATGCAGTAGCATAGACGGTGTTTTGCCGGATAGGCCGATTAATTTTATTGTTATTGGATACATCGTGATGTTTAAAACAATAGATATTCATAAACAGCACAGTTATATAAATAAACTGTTTATTTATTGACATAAAGTTATAAAATCTATTTTATTACTGCAAGAAAGATTTTGTTCGTAAGTCAATAGCACTCTGTATCAACATAATTTGATTCCGTTAATGAATTGCCTTCCCGTCTCAAAAACGACAGTGGATGTACAAATTAAGGAACTAAGGTTAAAGTTCAAGCTTAAAGTGAATTAGTTGCTGCAACAAAAAAGAGAAAAAGAGACTCATTCAATAAAAGAGATTTAGCAAAGAAGATGAGAAATTCCAGAGAGGAAAATGGGTCCAGTATTTTTGAAACTGTGAGCAAAAGCTATTTTATATTCTATATAAATTGTATTACAACAATTATGACATAATACTATATAAATATAAATAAAGTAAATAATTGGTATATAATATCTGCAGATTAGGAAACAAATGAAATACCAAGTTTTTATAAAATTGATTGTTTAATCATCATCATCATTGGTGCTACAGCCCTATAAAAGAGCCTCGACCTTCCCAAGTCTATTACGCCAGTCAGTTCTATCCATTGCCAACTGTTGCCAGTTTGCTGCGCCTATTTGTCTACCATCCTCATCTACACCATCCCTCCATCTGAGTTTTGGTCTACCCCTTCTTCTACTTCCCACAGGTTGTGACATAAGGATTCTTCTAGGAGGGTTGTTCTGCTGTGATCTTGTCAGATGTCCTGCCCATCTTAGTCTTCCTATTTTTATAAAGGATACTACGTCTTTACCACAAAATATATGTTTATTTGTGATATATCTCGTAGTTGTACCTCCTTCTCCAAACACCATTTTCACAGATCCTTCGTTCAAAAAATTGATTGTTTAAGAACAATAAATTAGGCCATACAAATTATTTAATTTATTATTTTTAAATATTCTTCTTCTTCATGTGCCTCGTCCTTTAAGAACATTGGCGATCGTCACGGACCATTCTACTTTGTCTACAGCAGTGCTTAAGAAATGATGCATTTATGCCTTCTAGTTACTATTTCAATAGCTCTTCTGAGCACATATTAAGAAGTAGAGGAGATAGTGCTTATCCTTATCGTACTCCACTTTTTATAGGTATTTCTTTATACTTTTGTTGGTCTACTCGTACTATGGCTCTTTCTGATATCGCTATAATTTTTTAATTGTAAAACTAACAAAATTGTAATGATTCTTATTTTATTCGTTTTATAAAGTAATTTTTTGCCTCTAGGATAAGAGGTTAACCTTACTTCTACCAACTCATCCAACTAAAGCTGTTGACTTGTAGGAGGAAACTACTTTTACTACGTCTAAAATCCGGGTTGCCACTTTCGCAGAATTCGTTGTTTCAAATTTTCTTGTCTGCCTTCATCACCATGTCATCTTCATCTGTAACCCTGGAAAGGGTCTCTCAGAACGTGCTATTAGACAGGAACGCTGAGTTCTGGTTTTTATAGAGGTGTTACTTCTCTATCCCACCTCTTTTTTTCCGGGTTTGGTTCCGACTTCATGGGGTATAGAGCTACTTAGTTCACCCCACAACTATCACAGCCAGAGTTTAAATATTACTCTGTTATTATTATTTTATTTTTAAATCGATGGATGATTTATAATTGGTAAAGTTTTATCGAATATGGTGTTTATAAGAAATACTTCTGTATTAACTTGTGAGCTAATCCGTATCACAGTTTAAGTAATGTATTTAATACAAAAAACTTAAAGCTCCCATTGGTTGTGAAAGGATCTTTAGTTTAAGTGTATAATTTTATAATTGTTTCTACATTTCTCGTGAATGTTTTTACATTTTCCAAGCCTTCAAAATATTGTAAAACATTCTTAATCTTCTTCCACTTTATAAGCCATCCACTGGCGGATTAACACCTTCATGGAAGGTTGTAACCCCATCATTAGCGCGGTTGTCCGATACTTTTTATGCCGATTGCCGAACTCCGCCGGAAGTTTTGTTGGGTGGATCGAGTAGATCGACAAAACTGTTGCCAGTCACAAGCTCAGATAAAGGAGGAAAGGTTCTACAACCAGTATAGCACTCTACTCTACTGCCTCGCAACAATCAGCATTTTAAAAGTTTGGTGTTGGAAAATAAATACATAGTAAAGATCCAAAAGTTTGTAGTGCTGCTGATAGTGAAATTCTAATTGTAAGGCTATTAATCAATTTTTGGCTTGTCAGTTACAATGTGATTCGTTTTTCATTCCGATCAATGTTATGTAACATATAGAACATGCAATAATAAAAAAGTAACTTGTTTAGTATGCCTGTTAGTCTTCAGAAGACGAACAGCACTTTCTTGTATATAAATCGGTACATAGTTGTTTATGTACATGAACATGAATTTAGTTTTTCAATCACAGGGTATCTATTATTTTACTTTAAATAATCCAGTAAAATTCCACGTGGACAGTCTAGGAAAAAAAACTAGCTGAAGAATTGAAAATATTAAATTTATAATGTGGTATCTCGAAAAAGTATATTGCACATTTATTCTAGATTTACGGTCTTACCCTTTGCGTTGCCTTTTGCTGTGCCTTTTGCCTCTTGCTTTTTAAAGGTATACTCTCAACACGGCAATTTTAATTTTAGTGTATTTTTTTACTAAAAAAGGAGGTTAAATCTTTGTAAATGGCATCGAGTTAGAATCTATGGAGAGGGCATCACGTGACTAAAAACGACCTCACTTCGGCCATATTGTTTTGACACTTTTGACAGATCGTATATGGAATATTTTTAGTTTTATAATACTTTTATAGAAACTGTAATAATATATTGTGATAGTGCATAATTCTCCAGCTGATTCTCCAAGAGAAAGTAAATGGTAAGAGAGGACCGGGAAGAAGACGCATTTCCTGGCTTCAAAATTTACGAAAGTGGTATAACACGACTACCACTGAACTGTTCCGCGCTGCAATAAATAAAGTAAAGATAGCCGTGATGATCGCCAATATCCGGAACGGATAGGCACTTTAAGAAGAAAGTGCCTAATAATGGTTTCTTGTTCTCAACGTAGTTGCAGTGGCAGAAGCAATGTTCATAAAAAATCTTCAGGAATTACGTTCTACAGGTTAGTATACAAATATGTAAACAAAGTAATGGCCCGTACTTCAGAGAATAAATTAATAGTATTTGACTGTATTCATTTATCTTTATGTATAATATATCGTGTTTTTAGTGTTTACCGCGGGATAAATAAATCATAGTTTATTAAAAATGTATTGCACTTTGTAGATTATGATTAAATCTTCTGAATAACTAGTCATATTTTTATAGTAGTTTAATATTATTGAGTCCGGCCATGATCCCACCGCCATATTGGTATCACCGTTGGCCACGCCGACCTACGCCGTTTTTAATACACACGTTAATATGCTCATAGCTTGTCCTTAGATTCTAACTCGATGGTAAATGGGTATATTTAAAAAACCCTTAAAAGGGCTACATCAAATAACACGAACGTTTTCGGAATAATAATTCCATCATCAGGTTAAAAATACAGGTTAACATGCTTGAGCCACCAAAATATTAGGGTAAAAACCCTTTAAAATACATAAGGTTAACAAAGATTGTACATAATGTTGTTATTAATATTTGATGTTTAATATTTAATTAAATTTTACTTCAGGTAACATACACCCATGCCTTAAGTGAGTTCCAGCGTCCGGAGAGTAAACCTCTTCAAACGGACTTCAGTTGGTAACTGTAACAGTAACAATGTTCTACATTATTATTAAATTGTTTATTTTCCAGCTTTTGATTTAATCTATTTCTGCATAATTTTCTCACGCTTTCTTGTTCTAAGCTGAGTAGGTAATACCTCTTCTGTATTTCTTTCTCCCTTTCATTTCCTTCTTTTTTTTCTTTAGGTTTATTTACTCCAAATGTGATCTTAGCTTTTAAGTGATGATCGCTTCCACAGGTAGCTCCTCTCAATACTCTTACATCTTGTACAATCATATTTGTCTTTTGTCGTATGATTGTGTAGTTTATGATTGATTTTAACCCTCTCCTCTCCAAATTGACCTATAACTGCTTTATGAAGTTTTTTTTCCAGTTCTGCTGTTTAAGTCTCCCAAGATGATAATTTGTCGAGATGTGCCGAATTTTGCAACCTCTAAATTCAATTTCTCAAAAAAATCGTTTTTAATGTAAGGTTCATTTTTATCAGTCCCTCGTTTATGGCCTCCCAAGTAGTTATGTATTTCCTTAGCTTCTTAGTACGTATTAATATGGCAACACCTTGTTGAGTTTTTTTCTCCTTTGGTACTCCGCTGTAGAAGTGATCATATTTTCCGATGTTTTCTAATCCTTGGCCCTTTCGTTTTGTTTCGGTGATTACTGTGATATTTATTTATTTATTTTTATATTATTTTATTTTATGTAGATATTAAAATTATGTAGATATTTTATTTTTATTATATTTATGGTGAACCCCATTTTGATTACTCTTTTACTAACTTCCTAATCATATATGTAGCTTATAGAATCAATCGCATGCGAAAGAGACCAGACAAACGGATATTAGACAAACAGTACTGATCAACTTTAATAAACATGTTTGTATGCAAGTTCTAAAGTTGATATCTACTTATTTATTCTACTAACTATACTAACAATATATATAATACTTTTTAAACATCTTGTACATAAATACTAAACTGTACAGGAGACAGGTAGCAGTCAAGTATCTCAAAGTGCTTCTATAATAAGCGCGAATTAACAATTTTAATTTAAAAAGTTATAGTATTAAACGCCAGCTGTGCTCTTAGATGATAATTTAAGTTTTATTTTTAGTTTTAACAAAGCAATTCAAATGATATTTGTCAAGCTTAAAGATATAAGTTCTGTAAGTATTTTCACTTATAAGGAAATTTGTTTGGTTTCTTTTCTGTGAAAAGCTATTAATTTTTGTCGCAATTTTCACATTTTCCCTTGTCAGCAAAAAAAGTATTGGAAATAAATCAATCTTGGTAAAATAAAATTTTAAGAAGTTATTCCTAAAAGTTTTCTCCTAAAACTTTATACGGTAACGTGTCCGAATCAATTATCTGTCACCTGTAACATCCATGAACTGACTAGCCAACTTTCAAAGACCACTTTACTTTAAGATATAGCTTCTGTGACAAAATAAAATATAGACTGGGACATTTCAGAAAACGATTATTATTTAGAAAGGAAAGTTTAAATTTAAAAATGTTCGATATGTTTTGAATAAATAAAGTAAACATATTCTACATTGCATTCTAGGGTTAAATCGAATTCCAATTGACAGTCAATCTTGAAAAAATAAAAGACACAAAAAAACAGTGAACAAGTAAAAAAATAATAAGTGATGGATTCGACCGTTACTTGATGTAAATTTATTTTATCTAACAATAGAACAATGAAAAGTTTTGTTTTCAACACATCCACAAAATTTATTTTAAATTATTATCACTACAGCTGTTTCGGCCAGAGTTCCTTTCTCAAGTGATCTATTTTTGGTATGTGTTTACACTTTATAGTCTTTAACTGAATAAGTTAAGGCGGCGAGAACTGTTGATCATTCAGACTTATGTCAATATTTTTTAATTTGTTAATTTCCACAGATTATAATAAATATAGCTTAAGGCCTTTATTTTGGATGTGAAGAATTTAAAATTCGTCATTAAAAGAATGATTATGGTATAGAAGGTAAAAAAGAAGCCAAAAGAAAAAGCAAATACACAGCGGTGTACACAAATTTAAATGTGGCGACTGCTCAAAAACATACATAGGTCAAACTGGTAGAACTTTTATAACTTTTTTACATAAAAGGGCTTTTAATAATAGAAAAACAGACTCTATGTACGCACTTCACCTTTGAGTGAAGTGTTAAAAACAAAAGTTTTCAGTGTTTTATTGTTAGATAAAAAAATAATATATATATGGAATAAGGCAAATCGACAAGAAATCTATATTAGGGTGAAAGGGAAAATCAGACAGATTTCGTATGTGTGGAAGAAGCTACCTAAAAGAGTTTAACAATGGTAAAGTGATAGAGGGTGAGTGTGTAGCTCGTCAACACCAACCGGTACTAGTGGATAAAAAGATAAAGTTGAGGCGGAAAAGAAAGCAAATAGAACATAAGAAAATCAAGTAAGAAAATAAAGTAAAAGTCTTCAAGAGTAGAATGTTGAAACAACAGCATAGCTGTTTTACGAGTAGAAAAGCAATTGTTAGGAAAAATATCTGGTAAAGGACATGGGTTGTTTAATTTTTCACTTGCGAAAAACAATTTTATATTTCCAACTGTAATAATTCATATAAGTCTCAACCTCAATATTAAAAATCATTACCTTAAGTCAACCCTTAGTAATAATTCATACTCCCACTCTAACCCCACCCTTAACAAATACATACATACCTTACAAAATGAAAAATATACTCTCTCTCGACTGTTGATTGACTGCCGGTAGCAGAAGGACATCGTGGTTGAAGAACATCAAACACTGGGCAGGAATGACTACCATACATCTATTTAGAGCAGTTGTCAACAAAGTTGTATGGACTAACGTGATTGCCAACATCCACAGAGGATAGGCACCAAAAGAAGAAACAATAGACGCTTTTCTCTCCGATCTGCGTTTGGCTGTCAAAAACGCATGTTTTAACACCTCTCTCTGGTTGTGGCGATCGCACCAAAAAAAAAACTTTTTCTCTCCGCTCTGTGTGTTTATGTTAAAAACGCATGTTTTGACACCTATCTCTGATTTTTGTTCCGGTAGTAACGAGACGAAAATACCGCGAATTATTCTTTACTATTGAATTACATAGACAGAAGACGCAGCGTGCTTAACTCTTTGATACTAGTGTTCGTGCGTTATAGAAAATAGATATTTCGATATTTTACTTACCAAAAAACAGTACCGCGAGACACATATGCAAAAACTACCGCTAAATACATCTCCCCTCATATGAGAAGCAACCGCGTATGAGTATCGCGAAGCCTGCTTATTTATCTAAATACCGAGAGTGTGTATAACAGTGATATTGATAAGCGTTTTGATAAACTTAAATAGGCTATTATCTGTATAATCCTTAAGTACCTTCCCCAATTATTTTGAATCAGCCCTATTTAATACAGTTCTTATACTTGGAAAGTATAATATGAATTTCACATAATATGTACACGCTTTTTGTACAACTTTCTGGGACAAACCCGATGGCAGAGGATCAGTTTGACAAAAAAAAAGATAGAAAGATGTAGTAAATAGTGATCTACATAAGATGGATGTACAACAATGAGTGACAGCAGCATAGGACAGACAAGAGTGAAGGAAAATAGTAAACGCGCCAAGATTCACTTAGAGTTGTCGAGCCAAGAGAGAAGAAGAAGATGTTCAATATTAAGGCATTTTGGAATTAATTTAGTGAGTGATCGCTAATATAGCTTGTATTACTGGTTTTGGTGTATGAAATTATTGCTACATTCATATTGCGACATTGCTATATCAGTTGCACACCATTTTAAACCTTTTTTATTGGCAAAAGTCTCGGCGGTAAAAATGGAAGCATAATTTGAGAGTCTATGCTTTTTAATATAAATTACGCTTGAAACAAAAAATGCAGAACCTATACTTTCCTTCATTTTTGACTCATGGGTGTATATTTTAGTTAAGTTCGATCCGAGACAATTCAGAATAGATTTTATCATGGCTTGGTTAAGGACGTTACATTCTGAGTACTGCAGGAGTAAGATGGTAGGTTTGTGAATTAGATTATCGAAATCTTATGCATATAAATATATGTATATCAACATATCAGTTGGATATTCATTTCTTGGTGTTCCTACCCTATACGTGATATTACCATAAAAGACCTATATCGGTTACATTAATCCGAAAAAATAAAAATAAACTAAAGTTTTTAGGCGGACGCAATTTACTTTTGTTTGTAAATGACCTTAAAACCAACATAAACCTTGTCCAAATATACTGCAATTAACATTTTACATTCCCTTTCAAGAGACTACATTTAAATTAGATACAAACAAAAGACAAAAAAAGTGCAAAAATATGGGAATTCACTTTTGTTCTTTTAAATTATCAGTTATTTATAAAATCTTTTTAAAAACTCTTCTTGCAAGAGTGTATATTTATTTAAAATCTGACTTTAATTATTCTGCATATATGTGCATATATGTTTTTATAATTTATGTATATTCCCAGCACAGTTCTACGGAAAGTGGAAATATTCATTTAACTTAGTCGTATGGAATTTTTATTGTTTCATTCAGATTTTATATTTGTTTTTTTAAGTTTTACATTTACATTAACATATATTGTTAAATAATAGTACAAACCTTTTGTATTCTGGTCATTACCAAGTGATGAAACGTATATATCACACAAACCTGCAACAAAAAATTATATATTATAGGGTTACTTCCTACTGCAAATCGCTTCAAAATTCTTAATTATTTAAATTGATTTAAGTTGGATTAAAAAATATTTAATATGACTAATCAAGAAGTTTGACATATGCGCCAGTAATATGGTGACCAAAGGTGCAGCATAAAAGTTCCATCCTCAAACTAAGCAAGGTTCAAAGATTTGCATGCCTCAGAATCCTAGGAACTATAAGAAGCATACCAGCAAAACAGCTACGGGGCCCTACCGGACCTCCCTCCCTTACACATTGTTATAAAAAGGAAGGTGAGAATGGGATATTATAGACAGAGAAAACCTGAGCAATATAAAAATTAGATATACCGAATAGATATCTGACCATAAACATGATACCCAAATATAGACCTTAGATACCATTCCAAATGGAAACTTGGAATTTAACGGTTTTAGAGAGAATAATGCAGAGGATATACACACTTCAGGGTTATGCATGGTACTCAGCCTAAAACTGCAGAAGGGTCAGATGCATGAATATTCAATAGTGGTGAAAATTTGAACAAGTCTATTCCACTAGGAATATACCTTTGTACTTCAGGCAGAGATTTTTGCAATTTTCTAGTGTGCATAGCCTTTCAAACTAAAGCAGATCAATTATGCAAAGATAGCTAAGCAGTCATGGGGACTCTTAGAAGCCCGTGTGGGAATGCTAAGAGAATAGTGTTACACTGGTATGGGTTCCAGGTCACCGAAAATACAGGCTGTTCCAAGATTATTTTAACAGCCTATAATTTAGAAAGTAATAAATATTTTTATTTAAAAATTGGGAAATATTAATTGGACCGACAATATTTTCAACTGATGTATATATGAGATACGTCTCGTCATTACGGGCGTTGCAAACGTCATTAAAGTGGAAAATATTAAATGGATTATGGGAGTGAAGGTTAGGTTCAACGAAAGTTTTTTTATCTTAAATTCAACGGTGTACCACAATGAGGGTGTAAAAGAGGGTAAAAAGCATTGATTCGAAGGCAACATAACTCTCACTGGGAAAATATACCCGGTCAAAAATATAGCAATTACTGATCAAATAAAAGAAACAAGATGCCGCATTGAAACGGCACGATCAACTTTTAACAGAATGAGAAAACGTTTCTGTAATCGCAATATCAATATAACGCTTTCAATAAGAATGCTTTGAAAATATCATGGACGGATCGCACAACAAACGCATAATTTCTCGAACAACTAGGAAAACAATGTGAAGCTTTAAATTGCATAAAAATCAGGAAGTTGGAATACTTGAATACACTTACCTCGAGCGAAAAATTTGAAAACGAATTAGTATTACTAAAATAGACAATTAGATAAAAGAACGAGCCACCACTCCCTCAAATTTACAAATAAAATGGTGGAACTGTAGGTGACCGTATATACAACATACGCGCCCCTATCGGAATGGTAAACACAGTTACGGGCGAAATAAGACAAAAATTTACTCTAGTTAACAGTTTTTTAGCAGATAGTCAAAAACATATTCCTAAAATAACCTGTAAGAATTCAATGTTATAATGTGTTCTATTTAAAAAACACAACTTTGGTTCATTTCGTTGTACTGACTGACCCTGTATAATCGTAAATAAATGGCACCCTGTACAATAGGCAAAAAATACTATTTTAAAAATTAGCTTATCTAATAAATGTTTCTCTTAAATTTTGTAACATAATTTGGAAAAAATTTTTTAACACAAAAACAATTGAATTTATAAATAAGTTAGAATAGCGACCAATTACAAATAAGCCTCAAAAATGACTGAAAAAATGTAACAAGTATATGGAAAATTAAATTAAAATGTGATATTTTACTGGTTTTATAAATAAACTATAGAGAAATAATATAATTATAAATTTTGCTTAGATTTTGAATTTCTGATCTTTTGTTTAAATTTTTATCACTTCTGCTAATACAAACCATTTCTAAAAAAGTCCTTTTGAATTTATTACCTTCATTACACAAAATTTCAATGTTATCAAAATCCATGTAATATGGTCTTTGTCGATTACATGCTCTTATATGCATATTATAAATATATATATATATATATATATAATTAGTTAGCTTGTCAAGATGAGTAAATTTAAAATATGTATACGTTTTATATATAAAAACGTTTGGTTTTGCTTATTACTACTATTTTGTTTTTAAAAGTTTATAAAAAAAAATTTAGTTCTAAATCAAGATTAGAAAAGTGTTTTGTTTTCTTTTATCTCATCTAAATTAACATACTTTACGTATTTTTGTAAAAAATAGAGCTCGAAGTATTATTTTACCGGATCGCTTGTTTTTCGGAGTGAATATTATCGTAGAAGATACCTTTATTGGAAACATGGTTTTATATTTCAGCTTTTCTTTCCCACGTTTGTTATTTTTCAATGTTGAAAAGAAGAATTACTGAATTAACATACATTTTCATATTACTAAAAGATTTGTTTTGTACATGAAATTTTAAAATATCCTTTTTATTTAAAAATATTAAAAATAATGAAAATTCATAAATCTTACAATAGATATTTGTTCGTTTTGTAATAATCTATATATTCTGGATGTCTATTTGCATACAGTTTACTAATATTTTATTCTTTTCCATATACGCGCTATCTCAGAGTTGACAGATTATTTATTGTGACTAATATATATATATATATATATATATTATATATATATATATATATATATATATATTATATATATATATATATATATATATATGTATATATATATATATATATATATATATATATATGTATATATATATGTATATATATATATATATATATATGTATATATATATATATATATATATATATATATATATATATATATATATGTATTGTTATGATGTATTTGTTTGTTTGAATGATGAGCAATGAGTATTTTTAATAATATAATATATAGGGTTTTTATCGCGGTTTGTAAGTACTTTTTTAAACTATCTTTATTAGAACTATTATGAAACACACATATATATCTAACCTAGCCAATGTAAATTTAAAATAAACTATCTTTAAATTGATACTCTTATAAAACTAATTAAATTCTATAGACAATGTAAAATTTAAACAAATTATCTTCAAAATTGAAATTGTTATGACATTAACTAAATTATATTAACAAAATTTTGTACCTTTCTTTCACTGAATGCCTAAATGAACTGTTTTCCCACTATATAGATTCTAATCACCACTGAATGTCTTCGTACTTCGGTTATCCTTGTTTTTGTGAAATTACTTTTCCAATTATCAGCTTCTACCAATTTAAGATATATTTTTCTTTACCAGCATTTATAAACCACCAAGCAAACCAGCAAACAGCATTTATATTTATTCTTCTTTTCAATATACCAATATCCAATTATTATAAGTTGATTTATACTAATCTCCAATCATAATATAATTTTAATTTCTTCCAATATCCAACCAATATTCTTCTAATATACTTTTTTAATCTTCAATAATTATTTGTGTATAATTATAAATGTGCATTAAAAATATATGCATAATTTTTAATCTTCATTTAACTCACTATATTAAACAATTGGACTATTTGTAACTGATTCACTGACTCCAACTAACTTTCATATTTCTTACTAAACTGCCTGACTGACTTACTAAAACTGCTATCTTTAATCCAAATTACGGGTATTTATATCTTTTTGGATGTTCCAGAACCATCTGGTAAGAGATCATGTTCGATTTAGTTCTATTTCTTCTATATGGATGTTCTCGAAAAAAGTATCTGTTCGATCCACCGACCATAATCATTATTCCAGAATTTTCCAACATAAACAAAGGTCAAATTCTGCATTCTGGAGAATTCGTTAATGTTCTATTGATAATTTTGTTTACATTTAGGCTTTTCAGATCAAAATAAACATTTAAATCATTAAATATATATAAATTAAAACATTTTAAACTAACATTATTATTATAACCCCACTTAAATTCGTAAAAATGATTAATTTCTGTCTGTCACTTACTGTATAGTTGGTTGCCTATGCACATGGCTCACTTTAATTTATTTACAACATTAAAATACCACTTTTTAAAATTATTATATGCTAATTTCTTAAAATGCCCTCACATAAATAATTTTTATTAAATTCTCTAGTATATAACTTCTTAAAATAACCAAATACTTGTTATATCTAATATTATCTAGTATATAACTTATAAATTATTTTCTTTAAACACTAATCATATCAGTATATATATATATATATATATATATATATATATATATATATATATATATGTATATATATATATATATATATATATATATAACAAATAGAAAAGAATAATGCGAGTGAATAATAAAAGTAAAAAGTAATGGCATGTCTCGCAAAACAGAAAACCAAATATGGTATATCGATGGAAGGCAACCGTATATACGTATTTCTGACTATTGGTCGTCTTCAGTACGGTGCAGCCAAGTTAGAAAAGGAGCATATTAACTTGTGAAAGGATCACTACAGGAGCAATGCAACCAGTTTGTGGCATTAGAGTTAGAAGACCCTGATGGTTTCCAGGGCAACAACTAACACCAACCACGGAGGAAGCTACAGCTACCAGGCAACCGTATATACTTATTTCTGAATATCGTACTGAAGACGACCAATAGTTATTTATTAAATAAATATTTTTATTTAACAAAGAAATACATTGTTTATATAGAAATAAAGGCTTTTCAATAATATAGATTGGCTTTGAATGATTTAAAGCGTGTATTACTCATAGAAATATAATACAAGATAGACTTACTGCTGCAATACAGTCGTTCTCCCAGTGCCACCGAGAAAACTAACGCAAAGCAGTCCCTGAGACCACGTGACCTTGGTGCAGGTGCAGGGACTGCTTTGGATCAGTTTTCTCTATCACACTGGATGAATGGGTTGGTATTATACGTCTATGGTATCATTCTGACATTCTCTTTAACGACATAGTTTCGTTGTTTGTTTTCGTACAGGTATGATAATAATAATAGATTAAACAAATTGATTTTCCAAATTAGTCACTTTTTTCTTAATTTTTGTGTTTCTTATTACTACACTTTCTTTGTATTCTTTATCTTAATTATGTGTTTACATGCAGTTTATTGTTATTTATGTTACTAACTCAACATAACATGTTTTTGTTTACAAAAAACCATAGACATATAATACAATATAAAATGTTTGCTACAATACAGTCGCGTTTTCCCAGTGCGACAGAGAAAACTGAAGCAAAGCAGTTTTTGCATATCTTTCTAATTTACGGTGTTTATGTTTATGTTTATTTACGACTACGTGACCTAAATGACCAAAATGAAAATGTCACGTAATCGATAAACTCGGTCCATTAGAGAGATTTGCGTCAGTTTTTTTCTGTCACACCCGGGGGAACGGTCTGGCATTGCAACGATCAGTCTATCTTGTATTATATGTCTATGCAAAAAACTGTACTTAAAATGGCTGACGCTATTTTCTGATGAAAAGTCCTATTTAATAAATTATTATGTTTGCTTCTAACGCCACCTGAAAACGTATAAACAAACTTTTACTTATGGCATTTACTTTCGACAGGCCCGTCAATATCAGACTAAATACTAAATTAATAATAAAATACAAATATTATTTGATAGTTAATTTAAATATAATATAAATATTATATAAATTGAGTAAGTCATTTACAAATTTTTGTTTAAAGCATTTTTAGTAGCAACCTTTTCTCATTGACTGCCTAATTTTTTGAAATTTGTTTTCTCAAAATATATTTATATTTTGCAATAAATAATTTTATTATTTGTTATCGATACAATATCTGATGTACATAAATTAATAATTATTGATGGTAACTAGTTTTAAATAAGGTTTATTTTATTTATCATTTTTTTACTATATAAACACCAAAGAAATAGTGATGGCACAAAAACTATTTTGGAAACAGTAATCTTTCTTTTTGTGTATACAAATCTATAAACGATTTTACAATTTTAAAAATATGAACATTAAACTTTTGATTTATTGTTTTATTTACGTAGTTTTATTTTGACAATGAACTGCATGTGAATAAATGTTTGTTTACCATGACCTTCAAATTATTTCATAAAAATATACTGACCATTTTTTATATGTAATACACCGAATGCGGCAGTGGCGAATATATTTTTAATATAATATAAAAATACAATCATATTTATACTACTAATAAAAGTTTAGAAACTATTCCGTCAATGGTTATTGGTACTAAAAGTATGGGGGTTCACATTAAGGGTTGCGCCTTAAATTTTTTTATCCGAAACTGTTACTTTTAAATTGTTTTAGCCGAAATGTACGGTGTTCCAAAAAAATTTTATACATATCTGAAACTTGTGAAAACATACAGTTCACGTACGAATGCTGTACTGTGTCAACTTGCCGAAAATGGGAAAAAAGTTTTCCGAAAATGGTACCAATATTTTTGTACGGCATTAGGTCGCATGTCATTATTTTTGTATCACCTAGGTAAGTTATAAATGCCGTACAAACGGGTTTGGCCACACCTTGCCCCCCCCCCCCCCCCCCCACTTGAGTGGTAAGTTTATTTTACCTCTGCCTTACCTATGTTTCTAAAGTTGTTATAGTATTGTTTATATGTGGATGGCTTGATTATTTTCAGAGTTAAAGCTCCGACTGTTCGATTTTTAATTTTTGTTTTAACCTTTTTTAAAAACAATAACTTTTACCGCCACTATCTTAGCAGATGTGACGTCATCGTTCATTTTTTAAATAGAAGGGGTATATTTTTACCTAAAAAATTAAAAGCTCATATTTTTCTGAGTGCAACTGTACCAAACCCATCACATTCAAACTTCAGTATACAAAGTGCAAAGGAAACCCATTGCTCGTATTTCTTAAAATTTAATTCAAAATTTATTTTACAAAGAAAGTTATTAAAGAAGTTATTTTATATTAAAGACAAACAAATAACATAATTACAATAAATGCTCGAATGAGGTGGCCCATTGTTGTACGATACAGAAGGTAGATTGTTGATCTGTTAAAGATTACCAATTCCATTTAAATGATAATAGCTGTGTAATGGGCTGTTAATCAACTATGAACTACCCATTAAGTAGGCTGTCAACACATGTCAAATTCCTTAGCAACCAGACACTAAGTTCGTCATTACCATTGAATATGTCAATATTAAATTGATTTGTCGTGTCACATCGATTTTAAAGTCTGAGATAGCGCGT